>NC_091742.1:16937400-17047400 GCF_043380555.1 Nothobranchius furzeri
TTCTCTCTCTCTCTCTCTCTCTGGGCTCAGCAGCAGTTGATGCCTTTTGTGGCTTGTGATAAGCTGGGGTTTTGTTTTGACAGCGCTCCTACGGTGTTCCAAAAGCTCTTTCTCCGCAGCTAGTCCATTTAAATGTCTTCATGATTCTGTCTCTCACTCACTTTCGCTGGCTTTGTTTCTGTTTATTTCTCTGGATGTCCCCCCACAGACACCATTCCTGTGTCATCTCACCTGTTGGCTCTTCAATTCAATTCAAAGATACTTTATTAATCCCAGAGGGAAATTAGAGAGGCTCAAAGAGGCGTCCTGTGTGCTTGGCTTCAGTTTCAAACTGTTTGCTCTTTGGTCTTGTTGCCCCGGTCACTTCTGAGCCGCAGAAATCGATGCTGCCTCCCACCAGTCTCCTTGCTGCCATTTATTCAGACGCCTCCCAGTGACTTTGGTTGCTCCTTGAGTCAAAGGCCAGACGACCACTGCATTCGTCTTACCGGCTTCCTGTGAAAGGCAGAGCTAAGTGTCAAACCAGTGGGGGCTCTTCCAAATGGAAATGTGTAAAACACAAAAAGGTACAGGTGATATTTTACCCCCCCCCCCCAACCCCCCTGCCCCCCATGCTGAGCCTCTCTCCCTCTGAAGGTCAGTCGTGTGAAACTTTTCCAGGACACTCCAAGTTGTAAAATGAGAGTAAATGAGTTATTGTGTGGAGTGTGTCTGCAGTAGAAGGAAACTTCTCTTTGCTCCATCAGACTGAAGGTCTTTACAGCTTCTGTTTCCAGGGTTTCATTCTGTGGATTTTTTATCGGGTCCTCCCTTAAACAAAGTCTCCATCTTGCTTTGGATGCTGCTGTTATTTCTTTCAGTGGTGTTAAGATGTGGGAGCAGAGAATAATGCTTTTAGCACACAACGACCTTTGTATAATATTCATACTTTTATTGTGACAATAATCTGTTGAGATAATTAAAAAGAAGCATCAGTTAGATTTTCTGCAAAAATCTGAAAATGAGGATTAGACGGTCCCTGAGGTTAGAGATTTTATCATGAATTATTATGAAACAGCAGAAACATCAGAATACTTATGAAAGTATTTCTAAATGCTGTGTTGGTTCATTAGGTTATTGTGAGTGATGTAGCCCGATGTTACTGATCCTTCAGAGGCGCGGTGCTGACACCTGAAGCTGGAGATGCGGGTTTATCTGGTCAACTTCTCTAATAAACCGCTGTTAGGGACTAAATGTCGTCTTAGTTCAGCACAAATAACACAATAAGAAGAAATGACCTTGTGTTTGTAATACAGCTGCTTAAAGCTCCTGATGCACCGCGCACACATCGATGTAAACGCTCGATGAAGCGCTCCTCAGGCAGCTGCTGCAGAGACCATCTCTGATGGATCAGTGGAAATCAGCACATATCAACAAACTGTCTCCATTTGTGGTTTTCAGGAAGGTTCTTTTCTTTTGGCGAGAAGAGGCACCGTGGTCATGTCTGATGATGCATTTTTCTCAACCACTGTAGTCAGAGAGCTCTGACAGGACTGATGTCAACTCAAACGGCACGTTCTTTTAAAAGACAAGAGTTTCATATTGAACAGAAATCTAAATGTATTTTCAATCCCACTCCCGTTGATCTTCCCGTTTTGTCCCTGTATAAATAACCTGACTCCCATTTCACGGGAATCCCGCAGTAATCACATGACCCACCTGTCTGCCCACCCACCCATCTATCCTTCTCCAACATGGCTGATGGGGTCCTTCTGATTATGTTGTTTTCTACCAATCATTAGTCATGAATGTGGACACTGTGATGTAGATGGCTCACGTGGGAGTCAGAGTGGTGAGAATCCTTGGTGGGAAGCTGTGAGAGATGAGCAGCATCCTCTCTGAACTTTAGGAGCCTCTTGAACTTAGAAAAGAGGCATCAAATGCTTTTATTGAATATTTTTGCTCTGGCTTCCTGGAACCAAAACTGCAATAAGGTTTAGTCGTTGGATCTGTTTTCAGACAGCCTAGTCTAGGAAAACAGGAAGTGTTAAGTCACCTGACCGTGACACATAATGACACAGGAATTCACCTGGAATAAATTGGGTTTAAAGGAGACATTTAGTCTTTTCTGAGGTGACGTTTGTCATGGATTCATTGATTGATGTTTAAACTGAACCGTAAACTAAGATTTGAGCCTGGACCATTAGAGCCTGAACCACTGACAGGTTGTGTAGCTTTGTGTTTTTCTCCAATTCACAAATCCTCTGCAGATTTCTCACATGAAGAAGCCCACAGAAAGTCAGAGGACTGAAGTGAAACGAGTGTGAATGGAGACAGTCACAGAACGCTGAGCTGGATGTGATCAGACCCCAACAACCTGTGGGTTTTTCCCTGTTTCATAATGATTCAAGGGTGTGTGTGTGTGTGTGTGTGTGTGTGTGTGTGTGTGTGTGTGTGTGTGTGTGTGTGTGTGGTGTGTGGTGTGTGGTGTGTGTGGTGTGTGGTGTGATTGTGTGTGAGCTGAGGTAAAGAAGTGTGTCGTAGCCTTCCAGTAACTTTTCACCTCCTAGCTAGTTTATTCAGAGTGAGAAAAACCCGGACCTCTACAGAACCAGTTTAGACCCGAAGCATCAGTAAGTCTCATCAGAAGGATGTGATGCTGAGGCCCTACCAGTCTGAAATAGAGAGAAAATAAAACATTCACACAACAAAGACAAGCTTGGGTGTCAGACTAAAGCAGAATGTGTTTAAATCACAAACAGCAACAACAAGTTTGGAAGTAGATTCATGGGTTCCTGTCCTGCCGAGGTGTCATGCTCAGCTCCAACTGTGCTGCCAGACAGACTCTGGGCTCTGCTGCAGGTTGGTTCGATTCTAAACGACGCTTCATTTAACTCGTTCGCTGCCAGTGTTTCTCACCGTTTTTACTGTTTTTTTTTTAAAGAGTGACAGAACGTTGCATGCTAGGATGATGTTGACACCAAAACAAAGAGGAGACTCACCTCTTACATCAGGAAGAATCCGCGCGTTTCGAGCGTTATCCGTTCTTTCATAATCCGTTGTTGAATTGTGATCGGCAGAAGCTTTTCCGGTTCGCGCCTCACTTTTTTTCCAGCAGCGGCCCAAAACGATCTCCTAACACATGGATTTTCTGCTTCCTGATCACGTGACGTGTGACATATGCGGATGAAGATCGGCTTTAGAGCTGAGATGTTTGTTCTCTCAGCGCTGGGGTTCGTTCCGACGCCCATAGAGTAAAAAAATGCAAATGACAACTTTAGTCGTCATTGGCAGTAAATGAGTTAAAGGTTTAGTGGAACAACAGCTCATATTTATGTACATTTCTGCATCCAGTTCTCTGAGATCAGAAGGGTTTGGTCAGCAGCTGTTTGAGTAGTGACTGTGGAGTGGGTGCTATATGTAAGTCAAGGGAAACAACTGGCTCTCTTGGTTTCGCAAAAACAATTCAGGAATATCAGAGAAGCATAATTCATCTGTTCCAGTCTGAGCTCTGCAGCATCTACAAAGAATGAGTCCAGAAAGTGAGTAAACCCTTTATAGTCAGAGTTAGTAGCTTGTTTAGTGATGGGGGACACTGGAGCAGATGGGAGCTTCACACCCAGAGGTTAATGAGCGTGACTCTTGAGTAATTAACTCAGTAAATATAACCTGTTCTCCTCACGTGGATTCAGCTACGGATGTTGGGAATGATCATGACATATGGTAGCAATATATATATATATATATATATATATATATATATATATATATATATATATAAAATAAGTTTCATTGCCAATTCATTTGATCTTTCTCAGAATTTAACAAAGCTGAATAGCAACAGCGTTAAATTCTAGTTACCGGTATGTAGATTAACAACGCTACTATATATATATATATAATGTGTGTATAGATATATGTGTGTGTGTGTGTATATATATATATATATATATATATAATGTGTGTATAGATATATATATGTGTGTGTGTATAGATATATATGTGTGTGTGTGTATATATATATATATATATATAATTTTGGGCCGATTTTGTATAGAATGAAATTTATTAAAGCTGAATTTACATTATTATGGACACACATCACACATTTAAGGTTCTGAGATGATTTCATTCACTGTTCACATGACTAAACAATTACACATCACCCCCTCACCTTCTGAAACAGGCTAACAAATGGAGAGGAGATGGAAAAAGTATTGGTTGTTAATACTTGCCCAGTTTTGTTTATCGAACTGATACCGATATGTTAACAATTAACTAACATTGGCCAATACTGATATTGATGTCGATATATTGTCCATCCCTAATATGTTTGTGTGTGTGTGTTTACTGTATAACAACAATAAAACCAGGTAGAAGACAGTGCCCCAACGGTAAAGAAGAACAATAATAAATAAAAGCAGAAACCTTTAAAGGTCAGAAGTGATAGAAGCAGAGATGAGTCTGCTGTTTAACCAGCTGGTTGTCCACAAACTATCAGATTTGTGTGTTCTCAGCGAGCTGTGAGCTCTCTGGATTGTTGCAGGTCAGTAGTACCGCCCTCAGCCAGCAGCTGGTCTGAAAACTATTTGATCGGCTCTCAGCGTTTGTTTCAGCTGGAGGTTTGGAGAGCAGATTTTCCCGTGTGTCCCGGGTTTGTCTGCTGACTCAGCTGTGGATGTTCCCATATCATCAGTCTTACTTCATCGGGTTGTGAAGGTGAACGCTTGGGGAAGGAGTAGTTCAACTCAACAGGATATTCAACTGCAAGTTAATAAAAGAAATGCTTAAAGCAGCTTCAGTTACTAAAACCTGAAAGAAATGAGTAAACATCTCAGTGAAATGTTATCATGAAGCAGAGAAAGTTACTTATTCATGGTCCTGAGCTGCGATATCAGGAAGTGATGCTAGTCAGGGGGTGGGGCTTACACTGGTCTAGGGTTAACGTTCCTTCCTGGAGGATCTTTTATTAAAAAGTTTAGATTAATGTTTGGGTTAAAAACTAAAATACTTAACCTGATAAACCAATCAGACGTTTGCACCTGTTCACGTTAACTTCCTGCTGCACAGAAATGGTTAAAATTATTCTTTCTGTTCTGGAAACGTGTTTCTATCTGTTGAAACACATTTAATAATGCTCTCATTTACTCAATAGCTGCACATAAAAATTATTATTAATCCTAATGTGAGTTAGATTAGATTAGATTGTTAAATGTTGAATTATGTTATATTATTACGTTATACGATATAATATGATATATCATGTCATATAATTTTATATTATAATATATAATGCTACATAATGTTATAATTTAATATTTTGGATTTTTAATATTGTATTATGCTCGTTTGTACATAAAACATAGCATATATCATATATTATATATGATTTATTATATTACATTATATTACTTTTATTTGAAGAAAAAATTAATATAATATAATATTGGATTGTATTATGTTATAGAATATAATATACTTTGTTGATCCCACAGTGGGGAAATCCTCATGTTACAGCAACAACAAGAATAATAATAACAAAGGTACATGTATATACACATAGGTAGTAAGCTATTATTGTTCGACCACACAAAAAAACACGAATAAAATAGAAATGTTGGTATCAAAACTATGCAGTATACTGTAAGGGACACAGACATGTTAAGTATTGAACACGTGCTGAGTGTTGCATTGGTGTTATTGTGTACCAGGATAATGCCAGTACCAGTTAAAGTGAGGAGTTCTACACTTACTGCAGAGGGGAAAAAATAATAATAATAATAATATATATATATATATATATATATATATATATATATATATATATATATATATATATATATATATATTATGAATATTATGTCATAATATAGTGTTAGACATGCTATTTCATAGAGGCTGCTAATGGAATGATGTTTTCTTTAATATTGATGCATTTAATCTTAACATATTATTCATTTTAATCCTAATCTGCTTGTTTTGTTGGTTTTAGTGGGAATTTACCTGTAAATTGGCCGACTTTTAGATTTTTGCTGGTTCATAAACGTTCCTGTGTGTCTGCGGCGCAGGTTAATGAACTATTTGCGTTGACAACGGGTGTTTAGGATGCTTGGTGTGAAGGACGGTGGCGGAGGGCGCTGAGGTCAGCGTTCCAGTGTGACATACACTTTCAGACCCGCCGCCGCTGTTCCCGGATCAGCGCCGCATACAGATGAGCCGAGCCGTTTGCGTTGATCTGTAGAGGGCAGGAGACTGGTGTGAAACCGCCACGGTGGGAAATCCTGCAGCAGCAGACGTTCGTTCCGTGGGTGGGTGGTCCATTGTCTAACTTTGATTTAGTGAAGAGACGCGTAGGTGGGTGGAGAACTAGCGACAGCTCTTTAATGGATCTTGTTGTTCAGCAATAATAAGTAAATAAGAACATAAAAATATGAAACAGTTGGAAGCAGCATCTTTCATCTCTGACCAAACGAAACATTTAGGTTTTACTCACGTGGCGTTACGAGGGTTCAGATTTCTTATACTAATAAAATGAAGAATGTGTATTTATACATGTCTGTAGTGTTCTCTAGGGCTGGGTTCGGATACTTTTGTCAGTACTTGTACTTACTTCTTACTTGATATTTACTTACCAGTACTTAAAACTAAAGAGAAAAATATATATTATTTTTGAGCAAAAATAGCAAAATTTCCATGCAGACGGTAAACCATACATAACCATACCAAGTAGAGCTTCAACACGAAACTAGACCACATGAGACAAAAGCCACAAAGAACACGTGCTTTTAACGGCCAGATTTGTGCACAGATCATTGTGGATCATTGGCGTTCTCTGTTGTTCAGCTGGCAAAAGTAAAGGAACGTGGTCGGGTTGTTGAACTGCATAAGCAGGGTTTCTGGTAGTACGCCATCGCTGCTGAGGTGGGACGCAGTAAGACAGTCCCATAAATCTGAGTGTAGGACTCAAGGGGCCAACCTGTCCCAGGTAGGACTTGTGTCTGGACTCTGATCTTGCTATAGAGTCAGGGGGGTCTGTTAGAAGATCTATCTAAGGGTTAGGGTTAGGGTCTCAAGGACCTTCACACAGTAAACATCCCAATACTACAGGTCAGGTCATTAAGCCAATCAGTAACAAGTTTCCTATAGAAGGAACCCCGCAGGTTGCATTGAGTCACTGACTAGTGTCAGAGCCTTTACAGCAATCCTCATACTAAGCAAGCATGCAGCGACAGTGGAGAGGAAAACTCCCTTTTAACAGGAAGAAACCTCCAGAGGATCTTGGCTCATTATGAGCAGCCATCCACCATGACTCACTGGGGATGGAGAAGACTGCCTGTAAAGGCCAGAGCTCGCTCTACAGCCTCCTGGTCTCACCGCTTATCTTTAAACATCAGCAGAACCCAGAAAACCTCTGGTCCAACATCCTTCTGCAGCTCCACTGAGCCAGATCTGATTGTTTGGTTTTCCTGGGAGGGGCTGTTTAGATGTGAAATGCAGCTTTGCAGATGGATCTCTAGGAATCTGGCTCCATCTGTATATTTCTTACAGCCTGAACTGTAATAAAAGTTTGTTCCAACACGACCCAGCTGGATGTATCAGCATCAGGCTTCAGTCATGTGCAGCTCATCTTGGGTCACAAAGGTCAAGTGTCGTCAGCTTTCATCACCTTCATAGCTGGCTGCTGATTTACAGCAGAGATGCTGAGGAGGTGAGTCCACCTGTGGGGAAACATCTCCTCAGCCTTTGGATGCATTCTGCTCAAATCTCTGGATAAATAACTACATTTTCAAGATGGCAGCCAGCACCATCACATGTGGAAAGCAGCCTGTTTGACAGATGACTAACACGTGTGCATTAACACGAGTGGTTATTGGCTGATGTGGAACCCGGAATTCCGTTTTACATCAATTTTTCTGGGTCCGTGAACGCACCGTCACTCAGCATTAATCTGTGATGGTTGGTGCAGCTTCTCCTTCATCCAGCCATCGGTCCTGATACTGGATCAGAGAACCACAGTGACCAGCAGCTCCGTCACGGCTGTAGCTGCCCCACGTTTAGAGCCTTTCACACTGGAGGACATGTGTTATCAGGTGTTTAGCTGAAATGGGTACCACTGATTGAAAAACGTCATGGTGGTTGGTAAACTAAGACCTAGCAGTGGTGTCATCAGGGTGCCAGTACCAGGTGTGAAGGGGATAAAACTTGCTGCCATAACAACTATTTCAGTAGTTTGTTTGAACACAACAAAGCTTCTCTTATCTCTGTGGTCTGTGTTCTTCCTTTAAACAGATGTTTCAGATTTCTCTGAGTCTTATTATGTTGAACCGACAAGCTGCTGGTGTTCCTGAGTTCCTCTGCAGGTTATGGGTCATCTCTGGAACAAACGACACATGTTTGTGTTTATTATTGTTATTTTAAATCTGCAGGAGCAGAGTCTGGATTCTTCTGGGCTACTGAACAAATAAGGAGACCGTGTTTAAAACTGTGTGTTACAACACTGCTGTTGAATTATGCATCTCAGTAAAGAGAGATGAATATTTTCTGCTCACACACGCAGTGCAGCAGCATGATTTATCAGGAGTTTCAGCTGTAGCCACCACCACGCCGTGGGAATACCAACGACCGCCGCTCTCAGCCCAGGCGGCTGCTTACTCGGTGCTTCTCTGTCTCTGGGTGTCCTTATGCTAGCCTTGTCCTCAGGGGACAAAAACCCAATAACACTTTCACAGAAATACTAATGATGACGTTAACCTCAGAAATGGGGGAGGAGGGGGATTTGAGTCAGAGTTGAAGCAGGAAGTGCAGATCCAGTGTAGACGGGAGGAGGAAGTTGTTCCTGACAGGGATTTAGCTTTTTCAACTAAAATCGTAATGATGGAGTTTCCGCTGTTGGGGTCAAACCTCTAATGATTCCCTCTCTCACACTCGCCAGGCTTTAGCTCCACTTTTTTGTTTGCTAGTGTTGATTAGCTGTAGCAGCCATCTTGAATCAGCTGTATGATCCAGTCAGTAATTATAAATTTATCCTGTTCTGTTCAGGTGAAACTGTTGTTTATTTTCCGGACAAAACTGAATGCTGTTGGTAGAAGAAGAAGAAGAAAATATCATTTCTATAGCGCCTCTCAAGATAAAAATCACGAGGCGCTTCACAAAAACAAAAGATGTAAAAATATAAAAAAGAATTTGGAAAATGGTTAAAAATAAATTTAAAATGAGCAAAAAATAGACAATCGTAATTAAATAATGTTAAGAAAGAGAGAGAGTGAATAAGAAAGAGGGAAATCAGTGGATCCCGAGGAAGGTGGAATAGGTGGAGAGAGCAGAATAAAGAGAGAGAGGTGAAGAAGGTCATACAAAAGCCAGCTTGAACAGGTGAGTCTTCAGCTGCTTTTTAAAGGAGACCACTGAGTCCACTGTTCTCAGGCTCAGGAGGAGAGAGGTCCAGAGTCCGCTCAGGAGATTGGTTTGTCACGATCGATCTCGCGGATGCCTATTTTCACATCTCTATTTATCCTCCACACAGGAAATTTCTCAGGTTTGCCTATCGGGGCACAGCCTACGAGTTTCAAACCATCCCGTTCGGGCTGTCTTTAGCACCGAGGGTGTTCACCAAGTGTGTGGAGGCAGCGTTGTCCTCACTGAGGACTCGTGAGAATTTTCTCTTACATAGACGATTATCTGATTTGCCCTCCCTCCCGAGAGCAAGCAGCCAGCGGCGCACTGGTGGTGTTGAACCATCTAACCGACCTGGGGTTCAAAATAAACTGGACAAAGAGCAGTTTATTCCACGTTTATTATCGCGTTTGGCTGTCAGAAGAGAGGATTGCGTCCTTCACACAGTGTGTCGCACGTTTTCAGTTAGGAATCCGTGCGTCGTACAGACTTTGCCTGCGCCTTCTCGGCCTCATGGCGTCGATTATTTCTGTGGTGCGACTGGGGCTTCTAATGATGAGAGATGTTCAGCGGTGGGTGAGGTCGTTAAGACTGTGCTCCCGCCGTAATCTCCACCGCAGAGTGAAGATAACTCCGACGTGCATGTCGGCTCTCCAGCCTTGGAGAGACCGAAAAGTTCTCACAGCTGGGGTTCCGCTGGGGGCGGTGGTGTCTAGAGTTACCATGACGACGGACGCGTCCCTTACAGGTTGGGGGGCCACCTTGATGGGGAGAGCAGTGAACGGCGTTTGGTCACGCAGTTTGAAACGGGCTCACATAAATGTGCTGGAACTCCTAGCGGTGTTTCTTGCTTTAAAGCACTTCCTGCCCCACTTAAGGGACCGTCATGTCTTGGTGAAGATGGACAACACCACAGTGGTAGCTTTTATCAACCGTCAGGGCGGGACACGCTCCCTACAGCTGCACTCACTAGCCAAGGAAATAATTGTGTGGTGCAGCTCCAGACTCCTCTCAGTCCGCGCAACACATGTGGCGGGCAGCTTGAACAGAGGGGCAGACCTCCTGTCCAGAGGAAATCCTCTGTACGGAGAATGGACACTCCACCCCCAGGTGGTGCACCAAATATGGCAGAGATTCGGTCAGGCTACCGTAGATCTCTTCGCCTCATGGGAAAGCGCCCACTGCCCACTCTTCTTCTCCCTGACAGACGCGGACGCGCCTCTGGGAGTCGACGCATTGGCTCACCAGTGGCCGAGAGTGCTGCTGTATGCGTTTCCTCCTCTCAGTCTGATTTCCCCCATTCTAATAAGAGTCAGAGAACAGGGTCTGTCTTTGATCTTGGTGGCTCCATTGTGGCCATCCAAGCCGTGGGTGGCAGAAATAATCCAGATGCTTTGGGACCAACCGTGGCCCCTGCCTGTCCGCAGGGATCTCCTGTCCCAAGCCAGGGGAGAGATTTATCACCCTCACCCAGACCGCTTGTCTCTGTGGGCCTGGCCCGTGAGAGGTGGAATCTGAGCGTGGCAGGCCTGCCCCCAAGTGTCATTGACACCATTCAAAACGCTAGAGCCCCCTCAACTCGCTCTCTTTACAGCTGTAAATGGAGGGTTTTTGAGGGGTGGTGTGGAAAAAAAAACATGTTATCCCATTTCAGTGTTCGGTGGGGGATGTACTCTGTTTTTTACAGAGTCTGGTGGACAAGGATAAAGCTTTCTCCACTATTAAAGTGTATCTGGCTGCAATTTCTGCATGCCGTGTGGGGTTTGGTGACAAACCAGTGGGGCAACACCCGTTAGTGAGTCACTTCATGAAGGGTGCTCGCCGTAAGCTACCAGTCTTTAGGCCACTGGTACCACTGTGGGACCTCTTTCTTGTTCTGGAGGCCCTCTGTCATCATCCTTTTGAGCTGGTAGATGGGGCTGGACTGAAATTTCTCTCTTTAAAAACTGCACTGCTCTTAGCTTTAACTACTGCAAAGAGAGTGAGTGACCTTCAGGCATGGTCAGTCAGTCCCTCTTGTTTACGGTGGGCCCCTGGTTACACTAAGGTGTGTCTGCGGCCCAATCCAGCTTTTGTGCCTAAAGTAATGGAGTCGTCTTATAGCTGCTCCCCTGTGGAGCTGCTGGCTTTTCACCCACCTCCTTTTTCCTCAGCAGAAGAGCAGAAGCTTAATTGTCTCTGTCCTGTTCGAGCATTAAGGGCTAATATGGGCAGGACTGCTGGTCTCAGAAAATCAGGCCAGTTGTTTGTTTCCTTGGCCATGGCCCATAAAGGCAAACCTGTGTCTCGCCAGAGACTGGCACACTGGATTGTAGAAGCAATCAGCCTTTCATGTAGGTGTAACCCCCAAATTCCACTACCTCCGCTCCGCTCCGACACGAACGCCGGAGCAAAATCGGTCCCGTTCTAGTCAATCAGAGCAATTCCACTACTGCGGCCGTGCTCCGGCAGTGCGGCGCTGTGCGCCGCCCTCTGTTCCGGCGTCCGGTAAAAATAGAATCAATCCTATTTTTGCCGGACGCCGGAGCACCTCCGCAGTAAATGGACAGAAATCACAAACGCCCAACAGGAAAAGGAGCGAGCACAACTTCTGTTTTTCACAATATATCGAGGCGTTTTTTTGTTTCATATGCACAGGTTTAAAAACTTTTAACAACTATCAGTGGCGGCTGAAGTTTAAATGCACAAAAGTAAGCCATACATACAGTTTCCACTATCAAAGTAGTCACACTTTGTTGATCCAAACACTGCTGATCTGTCAACACAAATGATGGGCAGATTAAACGGTTCATTTCGATGCTTCTCCCACACAATGGGTGTTTGGATCCAACTTCCGCGTTTATTGCTCGGACAGTATCGCAAGATCTCGAAAATCCTGCGCATGCTTGTTTGCCCACCTCAGGTCTCCGCACCGGAGCGGAGCCGTTGTAGAGCGGGTACCAGTAAAAATTGAGTTCGGAAGCGAGCGGCTGCGGAAAGCGGGGGCGGACCGGAGCGGAGGTAGTGGAATTTGGGGGTAAGGGTGCTGAACCCCCTCTGGGGGTGAGGGCTCATTCTACAAGGAGCATGGCCACATCTTGGGCCCTGTTTCGTGGGGTGTCAGTCCAGGATATCTGTGCAGCAGCTAGCTGGGCCATGCCGCTAACTTTGTGCGGTTTTACAGGCTGGATGTGTCTCAACCTTCGCTGGCGCATTCAGTGCTGGAGGCAGGATGCACAGCATCTGCTTAGTGGTTAAGCAGAATTTTTGCTGCAGCTCGCTTCGGGAGGGACATGCAATCCGGGAGTGGGCCATATCTCCCATAGTGAAACACCGAACGAAGTTAGAAAAAGAACGTAGGGTTACGTTATGTAAATCCCGGTTCTTTGATAACAGAGTGAGGTGTTTCACCAACAGTTCCCTTCTTGCGGTGACGGTAAGAAATCGTCCGAATGAGTAGGAGGGGTTGGTTGGCCGTGTATATACTGGGTGGGCGGAGCCTGGGCACGGCGCAACCAGTCTGTCAGGGACATACGTGATGTCATTGGAGCTTCCGTAGTTGGTCACGCCAGGGCGATTCCCATAGTGAAACACCTCACTCTGTTATCAAAGAACCGGGGTTTACATAACGTAACCCTACGGTCCGTGCGTATTCCCTGATATAAAATTCTGGATTATCTCAGATTTATTCTTCCCGTCAGGATTAATTTATGTTGAAGTTAGTTTTCCTTCTTCTGATCCAATGAAACATCTGTAGCCAGAAATATTGGGTTTGTGTTTCATCTCCACCTGCTCAGGATGCTCTCACATGTAGGAGCACACACCCAGGAAGAATTCTGGGAATGTGTGAATGTTTATTATTTAGGGGGTTATGTCCCAGCTGTACAGTCGTCCTCCACAAGGAGCACATTTAGAGGAGATCAGCATTACTTTTGATTGTCTAAGGACACACACACACACACGCACACACATTCTCACACACACACACACACACACACACACTCAAACACACACTCGCACAAACACACGCACACACACACACCGTAAAAATGTCAGCACATGGAGTGGGAGAGCGCAGATTGGGATGAGACAGGATTGATTTTCTGTCAGCTGAGCTGGTGGACTGGATGCTCACACCCGTCTGGAGAAGAACAGCACGCTGTTAGAGGACGTTAGCGTCGCACTGAAACCAAAAAAATAAAGAAAAATCAATTCCTGAGAGTTGTGAAGCGACTCAGAGCATCGGCCACGTGTTTGCTCTGAAGAAATCCAACCTGCCAGCACAGTGGGTGAGGCAGTTCTACACCACAGTCATCGAGTCAACCTGACCTGTGCGGTACGCTGGAGTCACCACCAGGGACCTGAAGAGGCTGCAGTGTGTTGTACGCTCTGCTGAGAATGTCACTGGCTGCAAACTCCCCCCATACAGGACCTGTACACCTCCAGGTCAATGAGACGTGCAGGTGGGATCACAGCTGACCCGTCTCACCCTGGACACGGTCTCTCTGACTCGCTCCCCTCTGGCAGGAGGCTCACATCCGTTCGGACCAGAACCTCTCGCTCCTCTGCGGTCGGACTCACCTTGGACTGCCCACTCCAGTGGCTTGGTTCCAGTCACCTGACCCGGTGTTGTTTGTACCCGAACTGACCCGCTCTGAGCAGTACCTACACTGTCTTCAATACAGCAGCTGCTTCTGTAATTATCTCCACGTATATTATTATTTTATCACCATTCTATTCTTCCTATATTTGCTTGTCTCTTATTTTAATCTTTCTTTTTGCACCACGTACCGTAGCAACTTCCTAATGTTGTGATTTCTCACACATAAGACAACCAGAATCCAACCGGATTATGACCAAGATCCCAGGGTGTGTGTTTGTGCATGCGTGCAAGGCTTGTTACGTTTCCTTCCATGATCAGACGTTCTGATGATGGCAACTGGGCCAACACACCCACTGCTGGTTCTGCTGCTGGAGGCTTGATCCGCTTGTTATTCTAGCATGTTTTGTTTGTTCAAGGTCAAAGGTTCTTCTGTTTATTTGTGTCTGACACACACACGCACACACACACCAGGGTTTCCCTTACATAGGCGTAGCCGTGGCGGCCCACCACGGCTGAAATCCCACCGCCACGCCTACAAGATCCCAAGTTCTGATTTTTTTTTTTGCGCTGTTTTCCAAAGAAGCAGCGGGAACTACTATGTTGTCGCTTGTGATCACAGCCGGCGGGCAGCAAGGAGGAGCAGGCAGGGCAGGGTGAAGTTACAGCATAAGTTACTGAGTTTAAAATTAGAAAGGTAGCAGTGGATATAATGCATTTTGGTTTACATGTTTCAATAGCATTAAGATAAACGAGTGTTGACGATCATGACAGGGTTTCCTCTAGTGCTTATTAGGCCAGGTTTCCTCCCCCCACCAGGCTAAGCATCACTTATTCATGTAAAATTTATTTATTTTTTTGTGTCTGACTTTAACCGCATCTAATACTGTATTACGGCGTGAGCGCAACAGCGACAACTTAAGATCGATGTGTGAGCAGCCTGAGAGGTCGGGTGTTTCATCTGAACCCTTAAAACCTCCAGCAGGCTACGTTGCACTGTTGACGTGTTAGCGCGCGGCGCTAACAACTTAGCGACGTGACATGTCTCGGAGAAAGCGTAAAAACACGTTGGACGCTTCTTCTGAAGCGGGAAAATAACGCCTCTTCTTAAGCAGAGCACGACGTCGCCTCGGCTCATTCACGGCCGAGCCGGACTGAGCTCGATAACATTGACCAAGCACAGCCACTGGGTCGTTGGAGCTGCCTCGTGACTGCCTGATGGAAAACCAGCGGGTTTCATCAGACTCATAGTTTCTTGTTTTTGCTGTGGACCCCCTGTATTTTACCGCTCCCTCCTGCAGTCTTCCCCTCTTAAAATTTAAAATGATTCTGTAAATTCGTGTATCAATAGAAAAAATCTCTGCCTCTGCCAGCTGCAGTAAATGTAGTCTCCAAATAATAAATAAGAGGTGCATTCATCTGTGTATCTCCTTCGAACCACATTAGTGATATTCTCAGCACCAGAACAGTGAAGCAACAGATTCCTGAGTTTGTTACTAATTTTATTTATTAGGTGCATCTAACCTGTTCTATTTTTCTCTGAAATGAGATCAAATCAGTGCTTCTATGGGTTGGCTCCTCTCTGCACTGGAAAATTTTACTTTATTTAGAGACGTGTCATAATCCACCCCCCCACCCCGGCCGGCCACACCGCCACAGCTGGAAAAATTCCTAGGGGAAACACTGCACACACACACACACACACACACAGATCATCTCATTTACCAGAGATAAAATAAAAATAATAAAAACTGGTATAATTTATAAGCTGTAATGTTGTGATGTAAACATATACGCGGAATCAACACACTAAATAGTGACATGAATATTTAGGCTGTGTGTGTGTGTGTGTGTGCGTGCGTGCGTGCGTGTGTGGTCTGTAAGAATGTATAGTTATTCATGTTTTCATGTTCTAGGCGCAACAAGGCTTTGGGCTGGACTTGTTCCCCCTGGACTGGTACCAGAACTCCTCTCACCTGTTCTGGATCCTGGAGGAGCTGCTGCAGGATTCAGAGGTAGTGGGACTCGGGTTGGAGGAGGAGCTGAGGGGTTTCCTGGGTTTCTTAGAGCAGAAACTCTTCGTTTTATCGGAGGAGTTTCCTCTGTTCTCCATCTGGATGTGGAGGGTCGGATCCCTCCTCACAGTTGAGCCTGGGCAGAGACGGCTCAGTGACGGCACTCCAGGTTCCCTCTGAAGGATTTTTGACTGACGGATGTAAATCGTTGTAAAAGCAGCAGACATCAGAACGTTATCCAGCATGAACCTGAACAAATGTGTTTTTCACTCATGAGACAGGACAGGAATAGAGATGCATTGAATTATTCCTACACTTCCTGTTTAGGATCAGCACCTGAAGAGGTGCTTTTACAGCTGGAGAAACATCTGTCCAACAGCTGGGAAGTGAGTAGGAAAGATTTTTAATCTGCTAATGATCAGCAAGTCTTCTCTTTTATTCATTTATGATCTCGCTTACCTGTCCAGAGATGCTGGAGTTGTATTTAGTTTTCATTTTTTGGACGATGTCACAGCTGTCCTTTAAAGGTGCTGCTGTTGCCGAGCAACTCCATCCCACCATTGTTTGCAGCGGGAATCAGCTGGTCGGCATGGCAACCAGAACAACAGCTCACATCCCTGCTCAAGTCAGAGGAATATTTATTTATTTAACAAAACACAGCAGCAGGTCAGAGGAGAGACTAAATCTGTAGAAGTTTGTTTTTATTGTGACACAAATCATTAAAACCTTTTAAGACTAAAGTCCGAGTGGTGTCTAGAGGAGAAAATAACTTATTATTGTTTCATTAAACCCAGTTAGCCTGTCGCAGTAGCAGCAGGAACGTCATTCCATCTGTTTTTAAATCCTGAGCAGGCATGGATCTACTGTAGCCCAGGAGGGACAAACGTAGAGTTTACCGCTGATGAGCTTCACCTGTTAATCTTAATGCTCGTCAGCAGTGATTGGTTCTTCAGCTTTCCCAGCATCACAGCGTTCAGGGAGGAAGTGCTGATGAGACAGGAAACAGGAAGTTCTCTCTGATCAGACCAGTCTGAACTTTGGTAACTGGGCTGATTTATTTCTGGTAGTTCCTCCAGGATCTGAGTGGTCCCAGCAGCAGCAACCGGTGTTGGTTTGGGTCTGAGCAGCTCAGCTGATTACCATCTCTGCTATTGTGTCTGCACTGGGCTGCTGCCCTCCCCGTCTGTCATCTATTCATCTTTCATATCCTGTTGAGGGCAAAGCGGGGACGGCGGGTTTTGGAGAATAAAAATGGGCAGCTGATACGTGCACGGACAGTTAATGTGGCTCGTGGAGAAGTGAAACGCTCTCATCATGCGTGGGATTGACAGCCGCGGGCGTGATGGGCTGCATCAGCTGAGGGTCTCATAAGCTCTGTCATCAGTGCAGGAGATTAACACGTTCAAAATAAAAATCTATCTGCAGGTTATTAAAGGCTCCTTCTCCACTGGGTCTGAGGGAAAGGTTAGAACCATCTTACTGTCGGGTCCGATTGCATCCTCACAGACAGAACTGAGGAATTAATGTCAAACATCTGAAATCTACACAGGGTAGCCGCGGGGCGTTAAAGCATTCAAAAAGCATTCAATTCATGATAAAAGTATTACTTATCAGAAAAAAGGTATGAAATTTCAGAGAGGGCATTTTTTTATTTTTAAATGTTGTATTTCATTTTAGAAACAGTTAAAACTTACATTTTGTCAGAAATACGCTATTAGACTTGGTGTTTATAAATAAAACAAATGTACCTTATGACAGCACACGGGATGCCATGGTTCCCAGCCATGATTTAAGACTGTCCCAATCCAGAACGGCACCTACAGGAGCGTGCGGCTGGTAATGTTTCCTCTCTTCCAGCAATAATGTCAGACAAGAAGCAGGATGACCCAGTAACATTTATACTGATAAACCTACAACCAGCTTCTGGAGTTAGCAGGCGTTGCTACTGCTAGCTACTTGTCCCGTCTGTGAGCAACAGATTCTCACCACAGTTGCCTCCAACAGTCAAGTTGTTTGCTAGATAAATAAAAATCACTTTGTTAATGTTCTGCCCTAAACTTTGCATTTGGCTTTATGGTTTTTGATTTTCGGGGCGTGTTCATCTGCGTTTCAGGGTTTCATTGCACCGAAGTGTGTTTTTTCTGTTTATGTGCCAAACCCCTCCCTGTGTAATGAGCGCTGTTCCACTAAGTTGAGGCTTATAAAAAAACTTCACTTAACCCTCCCACTGTCCTTATGGGTGACCCCGTGAGGAAAGTTGACCTTTGAGCAGGATTGATGGTTTATCCCTTGAGGTCCACGTGGCAGGAGTGAGGTGGTGCTCACTCCTCACTCCTGCCACGTGGACCCAAGGGATAAACCATCAATCCTGCTCAAAGGTCAACTTTCCTCACGGGGTCACCCATAAGGACAGTGGGAGGGTTAAGATAGTGCACCAGTTTACTGCAGGGCCTTTTGGTTCCACGAGCAAAGCTCAGGTGGATTCAATCCTCGCTAAATCAAACAAGGAGTGCGGAACAAGGCTCACGTCCATCACGCAGCCCCTGTTAATCGATGCCAGATAGATGAGAATAGAAGGAAAGGAAAGTGTTCTTCTCCCAGACTGAGCAGAAAGTATTCCTTCATGCCTACAAGGACTACAAAGATATCAGAACTAAAAAACACTTTTTAAAACACAGAAAAGTTTTTTATTTTTATTTTTTTTACCTTCTGACAGTTTTGTTTGCTGACTGCAAAACTTCCTCAGAGCTGACGCTGATGGTGGCATCACTTCCTTCTCCATTTATCCGCGGGCAGCAGAGGATATTGTCGCCCTCTGCTGCCCGCTCTCCACTCACTGATGACACAGTCCCATGCACGATCCAATGTGTAAAGAACCAAAAATGCAGTTAGAAGTCAGACACAGCAAGAACATACCAAAGACATGTCATTGAATGATCTCACCCAGTGAGGTGCTGAATATGGCAAAGAGAAGAGGTCCTAATACTAGAGGTGTGAATCTTCACTTGTCTCCCGATTCGATTACGATTATTGGGTCAACGATTCAATTCGATTCGATATCCCGATGCATCACGATTATTTCATATTGATTTGTTTTCATCGATAAATTGAAGATGTCAGATAATTGCTTCTTTTTTTTTTTTATCAAAAACGTAAGTGACACAACCTGCCATCCCTCAAAAGCTCTCCATTCACAACAGGTTAGGACAAAACATTTTAAACATTTAAGAAGATTTAACAAAGTAAAAAAAAAACGGTTCCTCGTTCAACAGCCACACCTCAGGCTGAGAAAAACACGATTTGCAAAAACTCACAAAATCTAAAACAGTACTGAAAACCTACAGGACACATAATGTAATAAAAGAATACATAATGGGTTCATATATGAGTGTTTAATGTCTCTGAGCAGCTAGTTATGCCAAAGTTCAAGGGTGTCAGAAATAACACCAAATGAAATGTTTGACTTAGTTTGTTATTTTATTTGAACCCAGTGGTTCATTTCTGAACACTTCCAATAATATTTAAGGTGTGCGTTTTATTCTTTCTGATAACACCAGCAGAAGGCTGTGGGCTGGATTAGGATTAAATTACCCAGTTGATGGATCTCTTTCACTAACCAGCTAACTACAAACCTTTCCACTAACCTGTCCTGCATAACCCTCATGTCCATGCTGTCTCTGGAGGAGCAGATAGGAGACAAGATCTCCTGTAACTTAAAATGAACCAAAGCTTCCTCCCACTTTCTCTTTAAGTTGAATTTAACATCAGTTTATCTTCATGAAACAAAAGAATAAAGTGGAACAAGAACTTCTATCTTCTATTTTTCTCTCCTTTTAACTTCGTGTCTCTAAATAAAAGAGACAAACGATCACGCTGCAGCCGCCGTCACTGACCCCGCCCCCTCCCCAAGACCGGATCTCCTGGCATCACAACACTCGGTCTGACTGAGCGCTTCCAGGAGAAATAATTAAATTATGAAAATAATAATGTGTGTTTGGAGCATCGGTTTGGAGGAGCGTCCTCCGATCCTCTCTCTCTCTCTCTCTCTCTCTCTCTCTCAGTTGCTGAGCGAGCGGAGCGCGCCGCGTGACAACCCGCTCAATTAACATAATTTGTGGCCCAAATCCAACAGAACCGGTCGGGCTGATTCGGTTCCGGTTCGGTCTCAGGTTACAACTCTAGCGCTCAGCCCTGCAGTACCACATTAAGGCGGAACCACTTGGTAAATGTGCAGGACGCTCACTCTGACAGATTTGGATTCTGCGCTGGTGCCGCCTTTACAAAAGCAAAACTACATTCCACTATAATCGATTATGGCGTACTCTTCTACGATGCAGAATCGTTTATGTCCGCATCCCGATGCATCGATTATTTGATTATTTTCCTCAGCTCTACCTAGTACAGAGCTTTGGGGGACTCCTGATGGTGAACAACAGAAGATTGTCCGAGCCAAGATACACTGAAAGATCGTCCTGTCAGGTACGATTCAAGCCAGGATCGTGCTTTCTCCCTGATGCCCATGCTAAAGGAAGCCATGGTTGACTGTGTCAGATGCAGCAGATAAGTCAGGATAAGTATTTAGGTGTTTCCAATAATTATTTTTATGGAAACAATTATAGAGCTTTATTGATCCAAAGTCTGAAATGTGAATTTTTCATATTTCTTTACAGTTTGAAGTAGCTGTAGTTTACATTTCCTTTACCCAAGTTCAAAATTATTGCATCAGTCGACTAAAACTGAAACAAATTGGATGACTAAATTCTGACTAAAATAAAAAAGAATTTTTGTCAAAAGACTAAAACAAATTTAAAATTCTTGTCTAAATGAACACTGCACTCTGCCCTTCTTACAGACTCCGGCGGTCTTTGGGGTTTCTTTAGCGAACACAGCTAGCCGGACTCTGGCTCTGTTGTTCCTGTTCTGATGCTCCGCCCACTGACTTTAAAGAGTTAAAATGGGAGAACAAGGTACATTTATAAAGGTTTTAATTTAATTTTCTTACCAAATGAATAAAAACAAATGTTTGAACTTGTTAAAGATGGAAGTTCATCTAAACTCTGTAGGTAAAAGGATGACACCTTTAGAAGCAGAGAGGATAAAACAGCGGTCGTTATGGTGACGACCAACTGAATTTTAGCTGTTAAGGCTGAATACAACGATGAGGATGAGTGCTAGAGTCTTCTTGACCTTGATTGATGTGGAGGCTAGTCTGTGTGTGTTGCTCCTCCAGGTGCTCCGCCAGTGGTTGTATTTGACAGATGATTCAGAAATCAGGTTGAACTGCAGTTAATGATTTTATTACCAGAAAGCAATTAGCACACCAAATTAGATCCTCCAAGGAACCTTCATTAGTGTTCAGAGACACGTTGGCTGAGATGGGAAGAAACTAATCGGTCTGTCTCAGGCGTAGATCTGTGTTACATCTATCTAGGTGACTCTGAGACCCTGGACACCTCGTCCAGTGGCTGTGTGAGCCTAAATGCCTCGTCCAGTGGCTGCGTGAGCCTAAATGCCTCGTTCTGTGACTGTGTGACCTTAAACACCTCGTCCAGTGGCTGTGTGAGCTTAAACGCCTCGTCCAGTGGCTGTGTGACCTTAAACGCCTCGTCCAGTGGCTGTGTGAGCCTAAACGCCTCATCCTGTGGCTGTGTGATCGTCCAGTGGCTGTGTGACCTTAAACGCCTCGTCCAGTGGCTGTGTGACCTTAAACGCCTCATCCTGTGGCTGTGTGATCGTCCAGTGGCTGTGTGACCTTAAACGCCTCGTCCAGTGGCTGTGCGACCTTAAACGCCTCGTCCAGTGGCTGTGTGAGCCTAAACGCCTCATCCTGTGGCTGTGTGATCGTCCAGTGGCTGTGTGACCTTAAACGTCTCGTCCAGTGGCTGTGTGAGCCTAAACGCCTCATCCTGTGGCTCTGTGATCGTCCAGTGGCTGTGTGAGCCTAAACGCCTCGTCCTGTGGCTGTGTGACCTCAAACCCCTCATCCACTGGCTGTGTGAGTCTAAACGCCTCGTCCTGTGGCTGTGTGACCTCAAACGCCTCATCCACTGGCTGTGTGAGCCTAAACGCCTCGTCCAGTGGCTGTGTGACCTCAAATGCGTCGTCCACTGGCTGTGTGAGCCTAAACGCCTCGTCCAGTGGCTGTGTGAGCCTAAACACCTCGTCCTGTGGCTGTGTGACCTTAAACACCTCGTCCTGTGACTGTGTGAGCCTAAATGCCTCGTCCAGTGGCTGTGTGAGCCTAAACGCCTCATCCTGTGGCTGTGTGACCTTAAACACCTTTATGGTGTCAGATGTCAGATCGGTGCCAAAACCCAATACGCGTGCACGGGTCCACATCGCGCGTGGAAGTTAGAACCTCTCGAGTCAAAATATACATGGCGAGAGGTCATTTGTACACTGAGAGGGAGCAAGCTGTGTCTGTGAGCGCACAAGGATGTGCACAACTGACAAACTTGCATGCGCGCATTGGTCAACGAGCACAAATGCCAGTAATTCTTGATTGCACTGAGCTGAGGTGTCAATGGGCATCTTCCCCTCTCTTCCAGAGTCATGTGCTTTCCTCAAGTTCAACTGCACTTCCAGCAAACATTAGGACATTTAATGACAGTTGAACGGTCATAACTGTAAAAGATATCACTGAAATAAAAAACAATAACCATATTATCTGTTGTCCTTGGCTGGATTCGAACCCGGATCCTCCAAGTGAAAGTCATCGGCTTTACCAGCTTAGCTATGACAGTTCTTACTAAAGATTGAATCAGATTTGTTCTTGTCCTACCCCCATTGTGCTCCGAGAGGAAGCCAATGGGCCAATGAGGTAGAGGGTAAGGAGCGGAAAAAAACTTACCAATCAGAGGACAGAAAAGATCAGCCACAGGCCACGCCTCCAGAGTGCCAAAACTCCCAACAGCAGAGCGAGCAGAATCAGAAACCAAGTCCGCAGAAAGGCTGCCGCGCGCATGTTTTCCTCTGCCGTGTGCTTGTTGGCCAACGTGCGCATGCAAGTTTGTCACTTGTGCACATCCTTGTGCGCTCACAGACACAGTTTGCTCCCTCTCAGTGTACAAATGACCTCTCGCCATGTATATTTTCACTCGAGAGGTTCTAACTTCCACACGCGAGTCCCGTTCGCACGCGCGATGTGGACCCGTGCACGCGTATTGGGTTTTGGCACCCATCTGACGCCATACACCTTGTCCAGTGGCTGTGTGACCATAAACGCCTCGTCCAGTGGCTGTGTGACCTTAAACGCCTCATCCTGTGGCTGTGTGACCTTGAAAGCCTTGATTCTCTGGTTCTGTCACCCTGAGCACATCGTTCCCTGGTTCTGTGGCTGTGTGAGCCTAAACGCCTCGTCCAGTGGCTGTGTGAGCCTGCTTTCAGGTACATGCCCTCCACCTAGAACCTTCTCTCATTTTTTATCTTCATTTGTTCTAAATTTTTCATCATTGGAATATTACATCTTTGTTGTCACTCTTTCAGTTGGGGTGTATTCATCCCATTTTAGAGGAGGAAAGGAGGAGGAGGAGGTGGAGGATGAAGATGAGCAGCAGATCTGGGGATGGTCTCGATTATCTACGCTCTGCTGCGCAGCACTGAAGTGGCTTTAAATCTGCTGATGAAAGCTGATAAAGATTCATCTTTCCCCTACTTGTGTTGGTCATGCTAGTCATTTGTACCACACACACACACACACACACACACACACACACTAACTGATGAAACCTATATTTCTGAGTAAAATCTCTCTGTTGATGGTGTCGTTAGAACCGAACCAGCCTGATAGTCCACAGCTCGGTGCCTCTTGAGTCTGATTAGCATGAATGAATGCATCCTCCCTGTGAACACATGATTTAATCTCTAATTCACACTAACTGGACAGCCATCGTCCGTCTCCCAGGGTTCGTGCTGCCTCACTCTGGGCTGCTCCAGGTCCCGTTCTGACCATCAGCACCTCCACATTAATGACACTCATATCTCAGGAACTGGAACTGTAATAGATGCATGTCTGCAGCAGCACAGCCAGCTGGGACCGGTCAGAGGCGTGAGACCCGTCAGAACCGCTGAGCTCCATGTTTGTTAAATGCTTCCCTGCTCAGAACCTCATCATCGGACCAGATGCTTTAAACAAGTAGCTGATAGGAAATTCTGACTGGCTGTTTCCAGCTGTGCTGAATTATTTGTGCAGCTGAACCTGATTCAGATCCTGATCAGTCCAGTTGGACAGGTTTGTTTATCAGGAGGTTCCTGAAGAAGTGAAATGACTCGAAGAGATCAGAACCATGGCCGTTTCCACCTGGCTTTCAGCCCAATAACTAGACCATCATCAGCGTAACTCTAGTCCATAACTAGAAGCTACCAGGTTCCACTGAACAGGGTTGGTGAGAATATTCCACAAGTGTTTCAGAGGAAAGTCAGACCTGGAAGAAAAACAGACCAGACCCCTCTTCAGGCTTCAGATCTGGTCCATAAAAAACCACAAACCATGTACTGCCCTAGAGGGGTCCAACTTTCTCTGAGTGGAACCTAGTCCAGAAAATGTGGACTTTGCATCTCATGAATACTAATGAGTAATCCTGTAGTTATGTCTGTTTGAAGCTGGAAGAACCAGAACCAGCTGCCTTCTTCAGGATCAGTGGAGTTGAGTGTTAAGCACCAGGACCAGAGTTCCCCTCAGCATAATTCAACTCAGTTCATTTCTAAAGAGCCAAATCAGGACCAGAGTCGTCTCAAGGACCTTCACACAGTAAACATCCCAACACAGGCCAGGGGCCTCATTCATCAAGCTTGCTTACGCACAAAAAGGGTCGGAAAACTGTGTAAGCAACTTTCCACGCACACTTTGGGATTTTTGAAAGAAACCTTAGCGGAAAAATGTGCGCAACTTTAAGTTGACTAAGGACCTGGCTTAAGCCTGATTTATGCTTCTGCGTCAGTGCGGAGACACGCAACGCCATTATCCGTCCTTGCGTAGGGCACGCAAGTACGTACGGAGTCGAGCCCACTTTTTTAAACATCCGTCGAACGAGACGGATTACGCAAGCTTGTGATTGGTCAGGACGCCGCTGTTGTTTACAGCGCCGCCATTGCAAAGAGAGCCGAGGAAAACTAGCGGTAGACACGGAGAAGTTTGAAGAATATCTCTCAAAAAAACTCTAAAAATATGAACGTTTCATCCTCCCGTGACTGGAGGAGTGAAAAGATGCGCAGCAAGCGTTTTATTTGTGGACGGAAATGACAGGAAACGTGGGTTTAGAGGTGGGGAGCGCATGAAGCGGTGGGAGAATGAGAGACAAATATGTCCGTGTTAAAAGTCTCTTATATACACAAAAAACACAATATAAACACACTGTCTTGGACCGATACATGACAGGATACCACAGAACAGCGCTACGCCCTCTGTTGTCCTGCCGGGCAATTGCTTTGCAACGCTCCCCAGGAGACGGAGAAGTAAAAGAGCAAAACGCTTCCGTCAATCCGTGCGTGTCTGTCCCTTGCGGAGCTGACGGAGAAGCATAAACCAGGCTTTACACACATGTTGGACATGGAGAGCACCTATAGTGCTGCTGCTGAGAAGATACAATTATGAAATCCTGCAGCATTGTCACTTGTACTGCTTCATTTTCACACAGGACAAGACCCCCCACACGCACACACTCGCACTCATACACACACACACACACACACACACACACACAGCCTGAAGCGCAGAATATCAGCAGGGGGACAGATTGAGACAGAATGACATGCGTCTCTGACAGTGTGTCCTGTCACTGTGACCCTAGTGATCATGTGCCCTGGCTACATGGACAAGGGAGATCTCTGTTTGGCTGACTGGTTAGTGCACGTGACTTTCACCCGGGAGTCTGGGGATCGAATCCTGATCGGATCATTTTTTATATCCGCCACAGATCTCTCTGAAGAACTCAGCATTGACGGCTTCAGCAACGCTGTGCCACTCTGTGGATTTTCTCTTATTTGTTTTGCAAAAGCACTTCCTTTCATTTCTCCACCTCACCCACAGGTACCTCAATTTCTGCTTGTGAAATCGCGCTTCCTTGATCTGCCTTAATCTACAGTCGCCATGTCATTGGCGGAGCGCACAGCCGGCTTATGTATATGCATGAGATCCACAAGGCACTTTGCATTGACCATTTATGGCAGTAAGTGGGCGTGGTGAGGGCGGGATGTGACTAAAAAGCAGCCGAGAACCTTTCTAGATAGTCTCGGATTTATGAAGCGGAGATTGCGTGCAGCTGTGCGTACTCCATGTTTGATAGATCACAAACCTACTTGCCGTAAGTACATATTTTTTGCTGAGCTTAAGTACGGTTTTAGTACGGATTTTACGCAATGTTTGATAAATGAGATCCCTGGTCATTAAGCCAATCAGTAACAAGTTTCCTGTATAAGGAACCCAGCAGGTTGCATTGAGTCACTGACTAGTGTCAGTCTTTACAGAAAGCCTCATACTAAGCAAGCATGCAGCGACAGCGAAGAGGAAAACTCCCTTTTAACAGGAAGAAACCTCCAGAGGATCTTGGCTCAGTATAAGCAGCCATCCACCATGACTCACTGGGGATGGAGAAGACAGAGCACACACGCACACACACACACACACCCCTAGTAATGTTTCTATGGTAACATTGTGATTTCTTAGTAAATATTCTATTTGGTGAGAGATCAACTTTATTGTATTTATCCTAGTGAATCTATAATTGGTTCAACAGGTAATAGCCCATAGGCAAGGCAGCTTTATTTCTATTGCACATGTCACACAGAGGCAGTTCAATGTGCTTTCCAATAGCAAGAACTTTAAAATCAACGTGACAGAAAATGCTATTTAAAAATGAAAAAGAAACAAAGTTAAAGGGTGAGCAGTTACAGCGCAGAAGGTGCAGCTTAAGAACATTTATTCAAAAGCTGATGAATGCATGAAGGTTTTCAATCTTGATTTAAAAGTTTCTAGAGCTGGGACACATCTGAGGTCATGAGGAAGCTGAATCCATCTGTGAGCAGCAAAGTAGCAAAAAGCAGCTTCACCCTGTTAGGTTCTGACCCGGTTCTACCAGCTAACTACTTCGAGGATCTCTGAGCCCTGCTTACCATAGATACCTGAAGGAGATCTGACATGTATTCTGGCCCCATGCCACTGAGTAATTTATAAACTAGTAGAAGTACTTTGAAATGGATTCTGTAGTTTACTGGTAACCAGTGTAGAGATCTAAGAACAGGAGTGATGTGTTCGGTTCTCTTGGTTCTTGTTAAGACTGTAGCAGTGCATTCTGAATAAGCTGCTGCTGCTTCACAGCTTGTGTGGGAAGACCAGTCAAAAGACCATTGCAATAGTCCAGCCTGCTGTAGATGAACACATGAATGAGTTTCTCTAGATCTTGTCTGGACATAAGACCTCTGACCCCCAAATTCCACTACCTCCGCTCCGCTCCGGTCCGCCCCCGCCTTCTGCAGCCGCTCGCTTCCGAACACAATTTTTACTGGTACCCGCTCTTCAACGGCTCCGCTCCGGTGCGGAGACCTGAGGGGGGCAAACAAGCATGCGCGGGATTTTCGAGATCTTGCGATACAGTCCGAGCAATAAACGCGGAAGTTATATCCAAACACCCGTTGTGTGGGAGAAGCATCGCAATGAACTGTTTAATCTGCCCATCATTTGTGTTGAGAGATCAGCAGAGTTTGGATCAACAAAGGGTGACTACTTTGATAGTGGAAACTGTATTTATGGCTTAATTTTGTGCATTTAAACTTCAGCCGCCATTGATAGTTGTTAAAAGTTGTTAAATCTGTGCATATGAAACAAAAAACGCCTTTTGTTTATCGATTTATTGTGAAAAACGGAAATTGTGCTCGCTCCTTTTCCTGTTGGGCCGTTGTGATTTCTGTCCATTTACTGCGGAGGTGCTCCGGCGTCCGGCGAAAATAGGATCGATTCTATTTTTGCCGGACGCCGGAACAGAGGGCGGCGCACTGCGCCGCACGGCCGCAGTAGTGGAATTGCTCTGATTGACTACAACGGGACCGATTTTGCTCCGGCGTTCATGTCGGAGCAGAGCGCAGCGGAGCGGAGGTAGTGGAATTTGGGGGTGAGTCGTGCTGTCTGATGCGGATGATAAAACGGTGATCTAGTTCTAGTCTTAAGCCGGGCGTACACTGTGCGACTTTTTCACTTTTTTGAGCCGATTTTCCAGTCGTGCGAGAAGCCACGACATCGGGGCGAGTTTTGCGCCGAGCGGTCGTGTAGTGTACAGGGGGTTACGAGAGGCGATTAACACCACGTGACCAGCCGCCGATCAGCAGTCGTGAGGTCGCAGGGACTTCTGGTGTGTTTAATATTTCGCTCGTCCCTCGTGAGGGTATTGCACTGTTGAAGCGCCGCTGCGAGCAGCTACGATCCAAAAAGTATCAGAACCGCTCACGGCGCATGCGCGCGCAATCCTGCATCAACGCCGGCCGGTCGCTCGCCATTTCCCTAATAACACACGCTGTTCGTTTTTGTTTCTACACGTTTTTTTTACTCACAAAGAATGTCAAGAAAGCGTGTTTGTCGTGTTCATGTCAAATTAAACTGATCACAAAACACAGATTCACTTTCTTTATTTCGTTTTCCTCATCCAATCCCCATAAATCCCTGTGTGTCCTCCTGCAGCACTCCCGAAGGACAACAGGCAAGACAAGAGAAAAAAGTCTGACGTGTTGAGTAAAAACTGCTATTTTTAGCTCATTTTTAGGGCCGACGTGTTGCTACCAGACGTACAGTGTGAGCAGTCAGGTGCATGCGAGAACTGGGTCGTGCAGTGTGAGCACACGACTCGTGAGATCTGCTCTGCGAGGAAGTCGTACAGTTTGAGCTGAAGCTGAACGCTGCGAGTGAAAAAGTCGCACAGTGTACACCCGGCTTTAATGTGACCAGTGAAGCTCAGGTCTGAATCAGTTATGACACCAACATTTCTAACCTGGGTCTTTGTCTTTATTCCTCTGGAGCCAAGCTGAGCAGTAACCTCCATCCTGTCCTCCCATCTCCAAAGACAAGAACTTCACTCTTGTCTTTGTTTTACTGGAGGACATTTGACTGCTTCGTCATTAACTTGCTCCAGGCACTAATAGAGTGAGTCTGAAGGACCACAGTCACTAGGTGATGGAGCTAGGTAGATGTGGGTGTCATCTGCATAACTGATAGGTCATGTTATTGTGTATGACCTGACCCAGGGGTGATACGGACCATATCTTTTAGCTGAATTCAGACATACAGCGGCTATTATTATTCAGACCCTCGTGAATTATATAGTGTCCCCGGTTGAAATTATGGTCTCTCTAACTGATGGTTCACAATCCTTTACTTGACCTTGCCTTGTGACCTCACCGTGAGAGCTATAAAGTGTACACAAAAATAAACACTCTTAGTATCTCAAACAACAAGTTGCCTTTAAAACCTTTCCTTATTCAATACATTTAAACGAATTATTTCCTTTAAGTTGTAACATCCTTTTGTTGGCATTTTCTACATAGATTACCCTTACATGTAAATTAAATTAAACCATTTTAACAATGCTTTTAAACCTCTTTGAAACATGAAATAAAATAAAGTAAATCATGTCCACTTGTCTGTGACCTTACATGACAAATAAAATAAAGCAGCTTATAAATCATTACCCTTTTAACATGCTTAATTTATCCGTGTTCTTTAGCACCTTCTAGTGGACAAAAGCAGAGTCCTTTTTACTCAGCAGAACACCTTACAACATAAATGTCCAAATATATACACATTTACAAATCAACATTCAAAGCCCACCTTGTTCCTCATCAACCAGCGGCTCAAACCTTCGCAGGTATTTAAGAAATAAACCTTATAAACCGTAATTTTCTTTAACACGGAGCACACCTTCCTTCTACCTCCATGGAGTTTTCCCGCTGCTGTGCGGTTTGCGACACTGATTTACAGCAGCTTGTTGCTTTGTTCTTTCAACAATAAAAGCCGTTCCTTCAAAATAAGAGCATCATCCGTGTTATACAGTAAAATAAGGAATAACACTTGTAACCCATAAAATGGAAATGAATGGAACATTAATATGGTCAGTTACAACTATATTTCTACAACCTTCTCCCTACTCCTGACTGCATCTCGAGCTCAGCCACCATGATCTTTGGGCTAATCTTTACCTCTCACACCAAGGCTCTTCTCACCCGGTAGCTCAGTTTGGCCGGACGGTCTGCTCCATGAAGGTAAAAGGCCTGTGTTTGATACAGCACCTTCTAGAGTCCTGGAACCCCCCAAGGCTCTTTACAACACAATCAGTCATTCACACCCTGGTGGGGGTGAGCTACAATGTAGCCACAGCTGTCCTGGGGCGCGCTGACAGAGGCGAGGCTGCTGTACTCAGGCGCCACCGGTCCCTCCGACCACCACCAGCAGGCAGGGGGGTTAAGTGTCTTGCCCAAGGTCACAACGACAGACTGAGCGGGGCTCCAACCTGCAACCTTCCGATTACGGGGCAAGCTCTTAACTCCTGTGCCACCGGTGATCCCAAACGTCTGCCATGGAGGCCACTGTGCTTTTAGGAACCTTACGTGCAGCAGAGATGCTGTAACCCTGAACAGATCTGTGCATTGTCACAAATCTGTCTCTGAGATCTTCACGCAGTTCCTTTGACCTCCTGATTCTCATCTGCTCTGAGTCGTTCATGATCAGCACAAGTTTTACTTCCTCAGTGGGGATCTGATGGTAAATTAACCAATATTCAGTTTAACCTGAGGTTAAAGATCATCTCAGAGTCTGAAGCTTGTTTGATCAGAACTATTTAATCCTGCAGATTCAGCTTCAGGCACCAGATTAGTTTTATTTGCTTATAATGTTTTTGCCTGCTCAGCAACACAGCATTATTAAAACAGAACAGAGTCAGGTCTTCAGATGCGTGTTTAGCTGTGGAACACAGAAGGCTCTGGTTCTGATCCAGTATCAGGACCTGGGTCGGCCCGTCTAGTCACCAGGTGATCTAAGCTTGGACCAGAGTTCATCGGAGGAAAGATTTAGATTCCTAAAGCGTTTGATGAAAGAAGAACACAGAGAAACATCAGAGGAATGTTTTGTGCAGTTTGCCTCATAAATCAGGTCGTTTCAACAGAAATGTTCTGACTGATGTTTTAACGGACTGCTGTTGGTCAGGCGAAGCTCGTGGCCGTTTAACGGTTCATCTGTTCGTCGGAGCAGACTGATGCATCTCCTCTCGTCACTAAATAAATCAACCTGAAGAAGGACTTTTGCCAGGGGAATGCTGAGGAGATGTGTCCCCATCAGCAGGAACATTGACAGGTGTCGGTGCAGCTCTGGGACTGGAGCAGCCTCTGAATATTCTCTCTTGGCTGTGGGTTGGTGGTCCTCAAGCATGCAGCTCAGCTCATTAAGGAAGGCCGTTTCATTTCTGTAAAACCACTAATGAGGGATGGAAGCGCTGACCATATTTCTGCCTCCCGAGGGGACAAACCTCCCTGAGCAGCACCACGTGAAAGTGAAGCAGGGACTCGTGAGGAGGGGTGGTCATTTAGGAAGGCTGGAAACTGAGCTCTAACTTCATCAGAGACCACTGAGTCCACTGATCTCAGGCTCACTGGGAGAGAGGTCCAGAGTCTGGGGGCTACAGCAGCAGATGATCTGTCAACTTTGACCTTTAGCCTGGTGCTGCACAACCAATAGGCTTTGGTCACTGGACCTCAGGGACCTGCTAGGGGTGTAGGGACTAAGAAGATCACCAATGTATGATGGTGCTTGTCCATGTAAGGCCCTATAGACCAGAACCAGGATCTTGAAATGAACCCTGAAGTTGACTGGCAGCCAATGAAGCTGGAGGAGAAGCGGGGTGATGTGGGTGTGTTTGGAGGACTTGGTCAGAAGCCGAGCACAGGCATTCTGAACCACCTGTAGACTGTTCAGGGAGGTTCTGCTCAGACACGTGAAAAGAGAGTTACAGTAGTCTAAGCGTGAGGAGATGAAGGTGTGGATAACTGTCTCAAGTTCCGAGCGGGACAGAATGGGACTCAGCTTAGCAACGTTCCTGAGATGGAAGAAGGAAGAGCGAACAAGAGAACTGACATAAGAATCCAGGGTGAGAGCTGGGTCAAAGGTCACACCAAGATTCCTGATGAAAGGTTTGGTGTGAGAAGCAAGCTGACCAAGAGAGTCTCTGACTTTAGGAACCAGCTTGTCTTGGGGTACAGATGAGGATCTCAGTTTGATCATCATTCAGCTGTAGAAAGCTCCCAGCCATCCAGGTTTTGATAGAGTCTAAGCAGGTGTGTAACAGCTGCAGCTTAGACATCTCATGGGGCTTAAAGGAGATGTACAGTTGGATGTCATCTGCATAAAGATGGTAGGAGATTCCTTTGAAGGAGCTCAGGATGTGCTGAAGAGGAAGCAGATAGAGGAGGAAGAGTAGAGGCCCCAGCACAGAACCTTGTGAGACACCATGGGTAAGAGGTGGTGGAGGACCTAAACTTGGAGACGGCCACAGAAAAGGAGCGCTCAGAGAGATAAGAGGAGAACCATTCCAGAGCAGTTCCTGATAGGCCTATCCAGTCTCTCAGCCTCTCCAGTAGCAGGTGATGGTCAACAGTGTCAAAGGCTGCAGTCAGGTCCAGCAGGACCAGAACAGAACAGTCCCCTGCATCACTGTGAGTCAGAAGGTCATTAGAGACCCTAAGAAGAGCTGTTTCAGTAGAATGAGCTCTACGAAAACCTGACTGGAAGCTATCATAGATGTTATGTTCATCAAGAGCAGCTGTGAGTTGTTTAGCCACAACCTTCTCCAAGATCTTGGAGATGAACGGAAGTTTAGAGATGGGTCTGAAGCTGCTATGGAGAGAGGCGTCAAGACTCGGTTTTTTAAGAAGCGGGTGGATTACAGCGTTCTTAAAGTAAGCAGGGACCTGACCAGAAACCAGAGAAGCATTAATTATAGAGAGCACGCTGGGACCGATGGACTGAAAAGCACTTTTAAACAAAGATGAGGGTAAGATGTGGAGGGGTCATGCAGAGGTCTTCATAGAGTTAACTAGTTTGGTTAACTCAGGCAAAGAAGCAGGAGCAAAGCTACCTAGGATGGCGGGCCTGGTTGGAGTCTCTCGATTTACCGGTCGATCTATGTTCCTACCCTCACCTATGGTCATGAGCTTTGGGTAGTGACCGAAAGAACGAGATCACGGATACAAGCGTCCGAAGTGAGTTTTCTCCGAAGAGTGGCTGGGCTCTCCCTTAGATATAGGGTGAGAAGGTCAGTCATCCGGGAGGGGCTCGAAGTAGACCCGCTGCTCCTCCACATCAAGAGGAGCCTTTTGAGGTGGCTCGGGCATCTGGTCAGGATGCCTCCTGGACGCCTCCTTGGTGAGGTTTTCTGGGCACGTCCAACCGGGAGGAGACCTAAAGGTAGACTCAGGACACTGTGGAGGGACTATGTCTCTCACCTGGCCAGGGAACGTCTTGGGATTTCCCCGGAGGAGCTGGCCCAAGTGGCTGGGGAGAGGGAAGTCTGGGCCTCTCACCTTAGGCTACTGCCCCCGCGACCCAACACCGGATAAGCGGATGAAAATGAATGAATGTATGTATGGATGTATGGATAGATGGATGGATGTCACCGGTGTGTGAGTGGGTGAGTGTAGTCTAAAGCATGACCCAAATGCGGCTCATTTATTATCGGTTAATCATCGTCAGACCTGGAGTGGCTTTAGCTCACAGGTGTGTTCAAGCTCACCTGGATCTTTGGGCAGAGTCTGGTCCAGTGGAGGATTAGAACAGAGTCAACCTTCCTCCCATCCCACTCCTCTTCCTGTGAGATGCTACGTGGTCCACCCCCTCCTGAGGCTTTGCCCCCTACAGACCGCTCGCGCCTCATCAGGCGTCTTCCTCGCCCGTTAGCGGTGGGAGGCCGATCGCTTCACCAGTGGGCGGTGTTGGTGGGGCTGGAACGCTCTGCTGGATTTTCAGCTCCCTGATTGGTTCTTGAGGAATAATTTGACGTTCAGGTTTTAGTTCTGTTCTAAAGAGTCAGAGTCTTTTTGATTCAACAGAACTTCTGACTAAAGGCTCAGAATTCCATGATGGAATCTGGATCCATACATGTCAGAGTTTACCTGTAAGGTGTAGACATGAGCTGTGAATATTTAATTATTCATTATTAATCATATATCCTTAAAAATGAACAGCTCTCATGCTTCCTGCTCCGATGGTGGCCGCATTAGCATCGGGATCATTGGAATGCCGGCGGTGGAAATGTTCCAAAACGCGTCGTCAGAGTCAGAACCACAGAGGTCAGAACCACAGAGAGTGGTCCTCGTTTTCCTCAGCAGCTCTACCCTAACATCACCATCATCATCATCATCATCATACACGGATGGGATGAGAGTCAGCTCCTCCAGGTATGAGGTTCTGGACCAGAAGATGTGGACTGTTCCCTCCAAGTTGTTAGAGATTCTCTGGGAGGAGTTCATTTTCCTGAGTGATGTAGGATAGAGGAGAGATGGACCTACAGATCAGGACCTGGTCTGATGAAGAAGGAGCTGGTCCTGGTCCATCTAAACCCTCATCTATGGTCCTTTCTGGACCAGAAGAACTAAACCCTGGATCCAAGAGTCTGAAAGGATTTTCCTCCGTAGGGTGGCAGAGATGAGGAGACGAGCTGCTGCTCCTCACCAGCAGCCAGCTGAGGTGGTTCTGATCAGGATCTTTCTGGAGGTTCTCTGGCTCTGGGAGGAGATCAGAACCAGACCTTCTATCAGGTGAGTCCCAGCTCCATCAGCTGGGAGAAAACATGCTGCTGTTTTACTCCTCTCAACCAGAACCAGCCGTCCAACGACACTCACACAGCTTCATGAGCAGGAAGTCACCAGGAGTCTACTGACACTTCATCAGTCTGGAGTATGTCCCTCTACTGCCCTCTGCTGGAGGCAGCAGCTCCAGGATCAGGGTTCTCCATCTGCTCCTCAACAAACGTACGTACGCGCGCGTGTGTGTGTGTGTGTGTGTGTGTGTGTGTGTGAGAGAGAGAGAGTGAGAGAGAGAGAGAGAGAGAGAGAGAGAGAGAGAGAGAGAGAGAGAGATCTTGTACATACTGAGGACCATTTTGACCATTTTACCTACAAATTGAGAACATTTTTTAGAAAGATACCAGAAGCTTGCTATAACAGTTAGAGGTCTGGTGTGAATCAAGTTTTAGTTAAGGTTAAGGTCAGGAATAGATCAGCGTTGGTTATGGTTAGGGTTGGTGTATGGGTTAGGCATGGTGAAATCACAACAATGAATGGAAGTCAATGGGTCCTCACTATGATAGAAAGACAGACGTGTGTACGTGTGAGTGTGAGAGAAAGTGTGTGTGTGTGTAATAACACACTTTAATGACTTCCAGCAGTGAAACAGTCTACTGATAATGAGAGGATGAATGTTTAAATATTAAGGTCAACATTAGGTCATTAAAGGTCTCCATGAGAGCTCAGATGTTCTTTAGGTTCTGGTTAACTCAGGAGCCATTGTTGCTGTTTCAGAAGAAGGAGTTTGATTTTATTTGTGTTAACAGAGAAACTTGACGTAATTAGTGACTGTACTCTGTTTCCCCCTGGTGGACATCCAGCATGTTGCATATTTCTTTCCTTAAACCAACATTCTTCATCTTCACAAATGAAACTTCTCTCCTCACAGCAGACCCAGGGTGTGGTGGAGTTGAAGCCTGTTGCTTCCTGTTCTGGTTCTGACTCATGTCCTGGAGGCAGAACCTCGACTGTGAGTTTTCACCAGTGGAACAACACATCTGCAGAGAACCTGGTTACAGTAACAACACGGCTCACTGAATGGATTTTATTTCTCTTCTTATCTTTTCCCATTCGTCGATAAATGATTAATGACCCACACTTGTATAGCGCCTCTCAGATTAAGGACTCCAAAGCGCTTTACACTACAGTGTATCATTCATCCATTCACACACACATTCACACACTGATGGTGATGAGCTACGATGTAGCCACAGCTGCCCTGGGGCGCACTGACAGAGGCGAGGCTAACTAAAGGGAATAACACTGTTGGTGTTCATTAAATTATTCTAATGCACTTTAACAGGTTGGTCAGACACTCCCCATCTAGGATTAGCCACTTAGACACTAGGATCGGCTCCGCCCCAGCACGGCCGCGTTCGGCCTTAGCAATGATGAAGCACATGGGTGGTCAGTGGCCTGTGATGTCAGACTGCCTTGGTCTGCGTGCGGGAAAATCCAAGGCTACCTAAATGAGGCCCCTCCCAGCCCGATCCAGGTGGAGTGGAGCCGATGCCGGCATGTAAGGGCCCTAACTGCAGAAGAAGATCTCCAGATAAAAGTTCTACAAAGCATCCTGTTGCTGGGGCTTTTGAGCACGGAAAGCTTTCACGTACTATTTAGAAATTCCAGAGGTGGAAAGAGTACTAAAATTTCCTACTTAAGTACGAGTACCAATACTTTGATAATGTTTTACTCAAGTACAAGTAAAAGTACTTGTCTAAATTTTTACTCAAGTTAAATTAAAAAGTATCATAAATAAAATGTACTCAAAGTTAAAGTTACTTAGTTACATTTTTGCCAGCGTAAGGATGGCTACGTCTAAGTAGCGCTAAGTTCACAACTCGCTAACGCCAGTTCACATTTCGCTCGTGTGTGCACGCACGCACACACACACACAGTTTGATGGAGGGATTTCTATCCAATCAGTGAGAACAGGACGTGCACATTGATTGGACGAGGTTTTTCTAGGATTGTAGGTTTTAAATGTGATTAAAATTGTTCTTTATTTTGAGAATTTTTTTAAATTTTTTTTAGATGCCATCAGTATGTGAGGTATCTCAATGTTTTCATGACAAACTCTAACATGAGACTGTGCTCTAACCTGTCACATAACAAGCCAAATGAAGTCAAACATTTCAGATGGACCGTATGACAGCTGCTAACGTTGGCCCTGCCCTACTTTACCTCTACTACAGTTCCTTTATCCATGTCCATCCTAGAGCTCCTCTCTGACCTTCATGCTTATTTAGAGCAGCTGATTTTTAAAGTTAGCAGAATTCATCCTTGGTAGTGGGTTCACTCACTCATTTAACCCTTCACTGAAATCAGTTTGTTCATTCCAGTCCTCCTAAATAATCCTCCAATCATCCAACTGGAATCCTTAAGGGTCCCGTAACGTCCATCCTGTCAGAATAGACCTTGGGAGCCCAAGTGTTACTAGAATTAATTCAATTCAAGTTTATTTATATAACGCCAAATCACGACAAGAGTCGTCTCAAGGCACTTCACATAATAAACATTCCAATTCAGGTCAGTTCATTAAGCCAATCAGAAATAATGTTTCCTATATAAGGAACCCAGCAAATTGCATCAAGTCACTGACTAGTGTCAGTGACTATACAGCAATCCTCATACTAAGCAAGCATATAGCGACAGTGGAGAGGAAAACTCCCTTTTAACAGGAAGAAACCTCCAGAGAATCCTGGCTCAGTATAAGCAGCCATCCACCATGACTCACTGGGGATCAAGAAGACAGAGCAGACACACACACACGCACACACAATAATGTGTCTATAGTTCTATTGTGATGTCTTAGTAAATATTCTATTTGGTGAGATAAACTTTATTGTATTTATCCTAGTGGATCTCTAATTAAATGGGTAAACTAGCAGTAACACGTCCAATGTCAAGGAAAGCAAAAAGTTATTATCAGGAGAGGGAGAATGTTTAAGTGGTTAGCAGCAGTGTGTTAGACGATGGCCCCCTCCATGAGGCCACCACAGCTCAGCAGAATGTCATTGTAGCTTCTTCTGGGGAGAAAAACACTTAGAGAGAAAATAAAGTTAACAGCTGAAATTGCAGAAAATAGTACAGTTAAAGAGCAGACTGTAGAAGAAAGCAGTAGAGTGTGAATAGTGGTCAGTGTATCCTCCAGCAGTCTAAGCCTATAGCAGCATGACTACAGAGATAACTCTGGATAATCTATCCTATTTAGATGGAGGCATGTTGGAGGCAGGGCAAGGGAGAGCCGTCTTTACCGACTGTACACTCCACCTCCCTGTAATCCCCCACTTGTCCAGATTTAGGCTAACATCAGATTTTAACCATAGGCCCTATCAAATGAAAATGTTTTAAGTCTATTCTTAAAAGTAGACAAAGTGTCTGCCTCACGGACTAAAGCTGGGAGCTGGTTCCACAGGAGAGGAGCCTGATAACTAAAAGATCTGCATCCCATCCTAATTTTAGATATTCTGGGAACCACCAGTAGACCTGCAGTCTGAGAGCGAAGTGCTCGGTTAGGAACTTATGGAACAATCAGATCACTGATGTATGATGGAGCTTGATTATTAAGAGCTTTATATGTGAGAAAAAGGATCTTAAAATCTATTCTGAATTCAACAGGTAGCCAATGTAGGGAAGCTAAGACAGGAGAGATATGATCTCTCTTTTTAATTCTCATCAGAACTCTAGCTGCAGCATTTTGGACAAGCTGAAGACTTTTAACTACATTCTGTGGACTTCCTGAGAGTAATGAATTACAGTAATCCAGTCTTGAGGTAATAAATGCATGAACTAGTTTTTCAGCATCACTCCTGGGAAGGATGCTTCTAATCTTAGCAATATTCCGAAGGTGGAAAAAGGAAATCCTACAAACTTGTGAAACCTGGGATTTGAATGACATGTCCTGGTCAAAGATAACACCAAGGTTTCTTACTTTGTTCTCGGAGATTAATGTAATGCCATTCAGGTCAGGCGATTGGCTAAGCAATTTCCTTTTCTGGATTTCTGGTCCAAAGATGAGAACTTCCGTCTTGTCTTGATTTAAAAGCAAAAAGTTTAGAGTCATCCAATTTTATATATATATATATATATATATATATATATATATATATATATATATATATATATATATATATATGTGTGTACATATATATATATTTATGTGTGTGTGTGTATATATATATACATACATACATACACACGTGTGTGCATGTATGTATGTGTGTGTATACAGTGGGGCAAAAAAGTATTTAGTCAGCCACCAATTGTGCAAGTTCTCCCACTTAAAATGATGACAGAGGTGAGTAATTTACATCATAGGTACACTTCAACTGTGGGAGACAGAATGTGAAAAAAAAAACCATGAATTCACATGGCAGGATTTTTAAAGAATTTATTTGTGAATCAGGGTGGAAAATAAGTATTTGGTCACTTCAAACAAGGAAAATCTCTGGCTCTCACAGACCTGTAACGTCTTCTTTAAGAAGCTTTTCTGTCCTCCACTCGTTACCTGTATTAATGGCACCTGTTTGAACTCATTATCTGTATAAAAGACACCTGTCCACAGCCTCAAACAGTCAGACTCCAAACTCCACTATGGCCAAGACCAAAGAGATTTTGAAGGACACCAGGAAAAGAATTGTAGACCTGCACCAGACTGGGAAGAGTGAATCTACAATAGGCAAGCAGCTTGGTGTGAAAAAAATCAACTGTGGGAGCAATTATCAGAAAATGGAAGACATACAAGACCACTGATAATCTCCCTCGATCTGGGGCTCCACGCAAGATCTCATCCCGTGGGGTCAAAATGATCATGAGAACAGTGAGCAAGAATCCCAGAACCACACGGGGGGACCTGGTGAATGACCTGCAGAGAGCTGGGACCACAGTAACAAAGGTCACCATCAGTAACACACTACAACGGCAGGGAATCAAATCCTGCAGTGCCAGACGTGTTCCGCTGCTGAAGCCAGTGCATGTCCAGGCCCGTCTGAAGTTTGCCAGAGAGCACATGGATGATACAGCAGAGGATTGGGAGAATGTCATGTGGTCAGATGAAACCAAAGTAGAACTTTTTGGTATAAACTCAACTCGTCGTGTTTGGAGGAAGAAGAATACTGAGTTGCATCCCAAGAACACCATACCTACTGTGAAGCATGGGGGTGGGAACATCATGCTTTGGGGCTGTTTTTCTGCTAAGGGGACAGGACGACTGATCCTTGTTAAGGACAGAATGAATGGGGCCATGTATCGTGAGATTCTGAGCCAAAACCTCCTTCCATCAGTGAGAGCTTTGAAGATGAAACGTGGCTGGGTCTTCCAACACGACAATGATCCCAAACACACCGCCCGGGCAACAAAGGAGTGGCTCCGTAAGAAGCATTTGAAAGTCCTGGAGTGGCCTAGCCAGTCTCCAGACATCAACCCCATAGAAAATCTGTGGAGGGAGTTGAAAGTCCGTGTTGCTCGGCGACAGCCCCAAAACATCACTGCTCTCGAGAAGATCTGCATGGAGGAATGGGCCAAAATACCAGCTACTGTGTGTGCAAACCTGGTAAAGACCTATAGTAATCGTTTGACCCCTGTTATTGCCAACAAAGGTTATGTTACAAAGTATTGAGTTGAATTTTTGTTATTGACCAAATACTTATTTTCCACCCTGATTTACAAATAAATTCTTTAAAAATCCTGTCATGTGAATTCATGGATTTTTTTTTCACATTCTGTCTCTCACAGTTGAAGTGTACCTATAATGAAAATTACTGACCTCTGTCATCATTTTAAGTGGGAGAACTTGCACAATCGGTGGCTGACTAAATACTTTTTTGCCCCACTGTATACACACACACACACACACACACACACATATATGTGTGTGTGTGTGTGTGTGTGTGTGTGTGTGTGTGTGTGTGTGTGTGTGTGTGTGTTACAGTACAGGCCAAAAGTTATTTTCATGACTTTTCAAAGGGGCCAACAAGAGATAAACACCTCTGGGAACTCCTTGAAGACTGGTGGAAAACATCTCAGATGACGTCATCTTGCAGCTCATCAACAGAAGACCGAGTGTGTGAAACAGTAATCAGAGCAAAGCATGGCTTTTAGAATAGAACAGAATATAAAACATGTTTTCAGTTTTTTCACCTGTTTTGGTTAAATTAAGAGAGGAACGAGGAGAATGCTGTTGGTTCTGGCTCTGATCCATCACTCCTTCAGGCAGCTGCTCCTTTTTGTTTTTATTCAGATCCTGACCTGTCAGAGCGCCTTCAGAGCTCAGGATCCTCCTGTGGGAGCTTGTGGGCCTGGCACACAGCCGGACCTGTTGTCACATGTCACAAACATCATCAGCAGAGTGACCCAGGAGCTGGAAGTGGATCCAAACCTGTTGAACGTAGTTTCTTTATCACGTTCCCTCTGCAGCCGGATTTCTGTGGGAACACAGGCTGCTGCGGTTTTCCAGCTCTGCAGGAATCTTTAGACCTGATTTCAGACGTTTCTCTGAAAATAGGAGAAAAAACCCAAACCGCTGCAGCTACAGCAGGAAGCTCCAGAATAAACACAAACCTGGTTTCTCTGCAGCTTCAAACAAGATTGACTCAAAAAGTTCCTCAACTCAGACGTTCTGGTGTTCGCTCCACAACTCCGAAGCTCTAATCTCAGATTATATTCCTCCAGTGGGGTGGCAGGAAGTTTTTGAGCCACGAGAAAAACCAGAACACCCGCCCCCCACCAGAGTCGGGAGGAGGAGGGTTCTGGTTCTGGTTCCATCAGTCCCACAGCGAAATGATGGACGCGAGGCGCCGCGGTCCCGTTCTCCTCGTGCTCCTGGTCTTGGTTCTGGTCGGACTTTGCGTGGCCCCCGTGGTCGCCTGGGATCTGGTTCTCCTGCACACCAACGACGTGCACGCGCGTGTGGAGGAGACGAGCAACATCTCCGGGAAGTGCGTCGGGAGCGGCGGCTGTTACGGCGGCGTTGGCCGGAGAGCCACGGTCATCAACCGGATCCGCCGAACCGAGCCCAACGTGCTGCTGCTGGACGCCGGGGACCAGTTTCAGGGCACGGTCTGGTTCAACTACTACAGGGGAGCCGAGGCGGCCCACTTCATGAACAAACTGGGTTACGACGCCATGGTAAGGACCAGAACCAGAACCGGTGACCCTGAAAGGTCTAGAACCAGGTTCTGCTGCTTTCTTCTCCAGCAACCAAAATGTTTCAAAAATCATTTAAATATGTTTTCATCCACATTATTATTATTATTATTATTACTATTATTATAATTGTTATTGTTATTACTGTTATTAATATGGTTGTTTTTATTATTATTAACAATTATTATTGTTATTGTTATCAATAATAACAACAATAATAAGGATTATTGTTATTAACAATATTGACCTTCCATAACCGAAGGGTTGCAGGTTCGAGTCCTGTTGTGCTGGGGGTGGTCGACTGGACCATCGGTGTGTGTTCTAGGGAAGTTGTGGCTAAGATGTAGCTCATCACCACCAGCATGTGAATGAATGATTGACTGGTTGTGTTGTAAAGCACCTTAGGGGGTCGCCGAACCCTGGAAGGTGCTACAGGTCATTTACCATTCTGTCTGCTCTTCAGGCTTTTGGGAACCATGAGTTTGATAACGGAGTGGATGGACTCCTGAGACCCTTCCTGGAGAAGATCAACTGCTCCATTGTCAGTGCCAACATCCGCCCGGACCAGACCCTGGCTTCCACCTTTGGACACACCTTCCTGCCCTATAAAATCTTCAGTGTTGGCGACCAGCGGGTGGGTGTGGTGGGGTACACCTCTCGGGAGACCGCGACCCTGTCTAAACCCGGTAAGAAGGTCCCAGCTGGTTCAGGTCCAAACCCTCCCAGATGTTTTCCTGCTTTATGAAGCCAGAAATGAACTCCTCCAGTGTGACCTCCTCTCCTTCCTGTCTGGGTCTGCTGCTGGATGGGAATTCTGAGGAGTTATCTAGTGGGTCAGCAGTTCTGGACTGGGTCAGGGGTCTTAGTCTGAACTTCTGGTTCTGGTCCAGAACAGATCCAGACCTCAGATCTGAACCAGAAACCATGAGGGAGGGTTGGTTCTGGTCCAGCTCAGGAAGAGTTGAACATTTCAGCAGCAGCTTCAGTGTGAGGGCGTTGACCCAGCTCACCCAGTAATCAGTCTGAACATAAACCAGTTCCCACTGGGATCTACAAACCTCCAGCAGAGGCAAACATGGAGGGTTCAGGGTTTAGTGGCTCCTTGTGCAGGTCTGAGTCTCACCTGTCTGTCCCCCATCAGGACCTCACCTGAAGTTTGAGGACGAGGTCGTTGCCCTGCAGCCACAGGTGGACAAACTCCAGACGCTCGGGGTCAACAAGGTCATTGCCCTGGGTCACTCAGGCTTCTCCGTGGATCAGCTGATTGCCAAGAAGGTCCGAGGGGTCGACGTGGTCATCGGAGGTCACACCAACACTTTCCTGTACACAGGTAGAGTCCAAATGTTCTGGTCCAGGTGGTCTGACCCAGTTGTTCTCCTGATCAGACAGAACTAAACATCTCAGTAAAACTTGTTCAGAACCTTTAGTCCAGTTCTGAACAACCAGGTTCTGCTCTCCAGGCTTGATCTAATCCCAGCATTCCCTTCTCACTGTCCCTGCTGATCCTGGCTGATTCCCAGCTGTTCCCAGTAGGAAGCAGATGTTAGCTCAGATTTTGGAACCAACAGGGAAGGATTTTATAAACACTTATAAATGTTTTCATAATCTGAGCCAGAGTTCTCTCTCCGTTAATCCAGTGTTTGAGTTCCTGGTGAGAATTTTCCTGAGCTGAGGGAATCGTCTGAGTCAGGAAGATTTAAATCTTCATCCTCCTCCTGCAGTAAACATGTTGTCAGCCACCTCGGCTTTCCATAAATACTTCTACATGCCCAGACAGTGGGTGGGAAAGGCAGGAAGTGTGTAGTTACGCTTACCGCAGACCACAGAGAAACGTTCCTGCTCCATGAGGATCCCACCCTGGCTCAGAGAAGACCTTCATTCCTTTGTATTCTTCAGACAAGAACCAGGTCCTCCTGAGTCAGCAAGGAGCTGATCGATGACGTCCTCAGTGGGTCATGTGGTTCTGAGACTTGGCCACTCTGATGTTGGTCTAAAGCAGGGTTTATCCTGGCTCAAACTGAGACAGAGGTGGTACCATCCTGACCATGCGCCAGCACATACGTACTCTGTGCATTCAACTGCCTCACTTTTTTAAAGGCTAAATTTTTTTTCGTTAAGTGTTCTAATCTAAGCTTCAGTGAGTCGTGGAGGATGGCTGCTTATACTGAGCCAGGATTCTCTGGAGGTTTCTTCCTGTTAAAAGGGAGTTTTCCTCTCCACTGTCGCTTTATGCTTGCTTTGTATGAGGATTGCTGTAAAGACTCTGACACTAGTCAGTGACTTGATGCAATTTGCTGGGTTCCTTATATAGGAAGCATTATTTCTGATTGGCTTAATGAACTGACCTGAATTGGAATGTTTATTATGTGAAGTGCCTTGAGACGACTCTTGTCGTGATTTGGCGCTATATAAATAAAATTGAATTGAATTGATTAATAGAATATTCCATTTGACAACGTGTCAAGTGAAACAAAACAGGTTTGCTGCTAAAAAGTATGAAATAAAACAACAAAATTATCAGGCTGAAATAACAGGCTCTTATTATGAAAGGCTCAATAATATGCATTAGACTGGTGTTTAGTTCCCTTTTTCCCATCTGATATTTATAGTTAAAATATTTTTAAATGTTTGACCTACATTTCAGTAACATTTTAGGTTTGTATTAATTACACTCATCTTAGTCAAAATAACACATAAATATATCCAGTAAATTATAATGCATTTCATTAACATGCATTTGTAATGGAAATGGTAACAACATTTAATATCTGCTGCTAACAGTGTAACGGTGGCATGTCTATTATGTACGGGTTAGCAATAATCCAGTTTAAATTATGTTCAAAGATAGAAGCGTTTGTGAATTATATGCTACAACGGCTTGCTGTACATCATGCTCCTGTGTGTGGAGCAGACTTGTAGCAGTAATGTGACTCGTGGATGCAGCAGTTCTGATTCTGCCGGATGCAGCAGGGACGAAATTTTGATTTCAGAAGTGGGGGGGACACAGCAGGCTTGTGCGGATTTGGGGTGGGGGGTGTTATGTAAAGACCCCTTGACACGTCACGTGCCCATCTCAATAATTTTTCCATCCTTATTGAAGTGCAGTTTTGGCTGTTGACAATGGATAGGCCATTGTATTTATTGTTTTGGGTCTTTTTTTATTGTTTTTGGTGCAACATTTTCTAACAGGGAGTGAGATTCCTTTTTTATTTAATTTTTGTTTGTTATTTTTATTCATTTAGAAGTTCTGGTTCTAGACATTTCAATGTTAAATGAAGGTTTCTTTGTTGCATTTTAAAGGGTGTACTTGCATTATTATGATATATTAACAGTGGTTATTTTGGTCTAGATAATGTTGACAATATCGTTTATCATCAACAATTTGTTGGACAAAATATCGTCCAGCAAAATTTGTTACTTTCCCAGGCCTAGTCAAAAGTATAAAAATTATTTATACATAAACGGTCCTCCTGAGATCTGGCCGTTTGTTCATTTGCTGTGTTAGAGGACATGCTGAACTAATGTTTTACACATGATCATCACCCTAACATTTGAGTGTATGAAAACATATTAAATATGTTTTTCCCTTAAAAGTGTTTAAACAGTTGTTGCATTTCAACACACAAAAAAATGGAAAAAATAAGATAAATCTAATGAAAAGTGTACATCTTTGACATTAAGCTTAAAAAAATCTGTTGACGATGATGATACTGTTCATTTTTCAGAGCTTTTTAATGTGAACATATACATTGCAATAGATAAGTTTACAATAAAGTTAAATGATTAAAGTTTTGAAGTTACACTTCTACTACTACTAGTAATAATAATTATGATGATAATAGTAATAAAAAAATAATAATTATAATAATACGAATAAATTGTGTCTGAGGAGTCAGTTATGTGGAGGAGATGAGTTTGTAAAAGTTAGTTTTGAGTATGTTTGTGAAGGAGGAGGTGAGTCTGAGCTTAATGCAGGGGTGTCACATGTTCCAACTTACATTTTGACTTTGAAAGAAGTCTCTTATATCCACTTTTCGTTTTCTTGACATGCTGCCTCCTGGCTGTGCCTAACTACCAAAGACTCACAAATGAACACTTATTCAAATGTTGTGTAATGGAAGCTGAGCTGAGCTCTGATATTACACAGCGTCTAGTTGACGATGTGATTCAGTACCGGTGTTCCCTAGCGGCTCCAAACTAGCAAAACAATGTGAGCACGTTCTGACTGTTTACAACTTGAGTGACAGCAGCAACAGCCAATAATACGTTAGCAAGTATCAGCAGAGCCAATAGATTAGCTTTTGGGCGGGTCTAATAGGAAACCGGTTTCCGTTTCGGTCCTAGTGCTCAACGAAATCCATTTAATGGAGCGTAACATTGTTTTTGGACGGAAAAAAGTGTAGGGGACCAAAACTGCCTTTTGAAAAAGTGGGGGGGACATGTCCCACCCGTCCCCCCCCAAAATTACGTCCCAGGGATGCAGAATAAGCGGGATGATGGGGACTTTTCATCCGCTTGTAGAGTTTAGTCTTTCTTAGCTTTACGATCATCATATATTTTTCTGTGCGCCACTTGATTATGAGACTGCTACCCGTTAGCTTTAGCATTAGCCAATCTGGGTGTAGCTGCTCTTTCGATCCCAAACTTTGGACCGTTTCTGCCTTTGCTGGTTCCTTTATTTTCCTCCACTGCATCCAGATGACCACACTGTGCACCAGTAAAAAGCAATTTTCTTACACGTAACTTACTTTTGTTCAATAAAGTTCTGGGGAAAATAGTACAGTAATTCAAAGATGTTGCACCAGTGCTACGTTTAAAAATAGACAGACACGCACAGACAGTTTTTTTTGTCGCACTGTACAGCCCTGCTCTGATATGGAAGAGTCTGGGGGAAAATCAGGACGTCAATAGCACCAACCATAGATATGTACCAACTAGCGAGAAAAGCTATTTTTGATCTTTTTTTTCCACAGCGCTTTTAGCGCTTTTCGGTGCACTGCAACTGATACAGCGCCCTAGTGGTGCAACGCTGCAACTGCAGTTAAAATCACATCCATATAGCTGGGGGCAGAATGAAATCAGAGTGGGGCGGCACAACATTAGCTGGAGGCAGCCGCCACGCACATTTGAATGCAGGAAAAACCCTGGTCTAAAGTCTGATGAAATGAGCTGTTACCAAGCAACAGGCTCGGTTCTGATCCAGTTGGGCTGAGCTGAACATCTGGGACCTGTTACCGACCCGGTCCAGATGTTCTGTGGTCCGGGACTGGTGGCGTCACTGCCCGGCAGCCTCGCCTCTGCCCCTGCGCCCCAGGGCAGTTGTGGCTACATGGTAGCTCATCATCAGCGTGTGAATGGATGAATGAATTGCTGTAGTGTAAAGTGCTTTGGGCTCCTCTGACTCTGAAGGTGCGCCTCAATTATCAGAGTTTTTTTTAAACTGATCTGACTTTCTTCTGTGGGAATCATTGGTTTTCCAGGACGTGCTCCCTCCAACGAGTTCCCAGAAGGTCCATACCCGTTCATGGTGACGTCGGAGGATGGGCGGGAGGTTCCAGTGGTGCAGGCCTACGCCTTTGGGAAGTATCTGGGTCATCTAAAGGTCACCTTTGATGAAGAAGGCAACGTGGTGAAGTCCTCAGGGAACCCCATCCTGCTGGACAGCAGCATCCCGCCCGGTACCAGTTCTGTTCAGTGTTCCTTCAGACGGCTAAAGCCTGAGTCATGCTTCTCCGTCAGCTCCAATAGGGAGAGACACGCACGGACGGAGACGTTTTGCCCTCATACTTCTCCGTCTCCTGGAGAGTGTTGCAAAGCAATTCCCCGCCAGGACACCAGAGGGCGTAGCGCTGTTCTGTGGTATCCTGTCATGTATCGGTCCAAGATCGCGTGTTTATATTATGTTTTTTTGTATATAAGAGATGTTTTAACACAGACAAATTTGTCTCTCATCCTCCTCCACCTCTTCCTGTGCTCCCCACCTCTAAACCCACATTTCCTGTCATTTCCGTCCACAAATAAAATGCTTGCTGCGTATCTTTTCACTCCTCCAGTCACGGGCAATTAAACGTTCATATTTTTAGAGTTTTTTCGCGAGGTATTCTGCAAGCTTCTCCGTGTCTGCCGCTAGTTATCCTCGGCTCTCTTTATGATTTTGAAGGCGCAATGGCGGCGGTGTAGACGACAGCTGTGCCCTGACCAATCACAAGCTCGCGTTCTCCGTCTCGACGGACGGATGTTTAGAAAAGAGAGCTCGACTCCGTCCGTCCTTGCGAGGCTCTCCAGCAGGCCCGCAAGGACAGATAATGGCGTTGTGTGTCTCCGCACTGACTCACACGCAGAAGCATGACTCAGGCTTAAGAGTCCCGGTTTACATCACTGTGTGATGTCATGCCGTATTTTCATTTGGCCACGCCCCCTGCTACGGCGGTTTTTTTAGCAGAAGAAATGGTAACGTTTGTGTTTTTCTGTTTCTTTCTTCTGAGGTTTAGAGGTTAAAACAAACTCCTAACTGCAGCATCATCCGCTCAGGAAGTTTCAGAACCGGGCCTGAAACTTCTCCTTTCCCTGATGGAAATGAGGACAGGAAGGAGCGTCCTGTCAGATAACCTCGGACTTCCTCTGCACTAGAGCAGTTTATCCCAGAACCAGCTGAGACGGGCTGCTGGTTCCAGTCCGTGGCTCATCTCTCGAGTCAGAATGTGTTCTGGTACCAGAACAGCTCTAACCCTGAACTCTGTTTTTGTCAGATCCAAAGGTTCTGGCTGATGTGGACAGCTGGAAGAAGAGTTTGTCCAACTACTCGTCCCAGGTGGTGGGACACACGCTGGTGTTCCTGAACGGCTCCAACTTTGCGTGTCGCTCTCAGGAGTGCAACCTGGGAAACCTGATCTGTGACGCCATGGTGAGGGTTTTATTCCCGGGTCCAAACGGACCAACCCGAGTTCTGATTAAATGTGGGCTTGGATTGAAAATCTCATCTGTGTTCTCAGATTTAATTACACCAAATTAGGATGAAAGATATTTGTGCTGGTTAAAGAAAAAGTCTGTTCGTTCGTTCGTTCATTCATTCATCCTGACCGTCTGAGACATGCAGCCTAGAACCTGACTGGAGGCCTCTCTCTCTCCAGCTGGATAACTTCATCAGGTTCTCCGACGGAGACCAGTGGAACCATGTGAGCGCTTGCATCATGAACGGAGGCGGAATTCGGAGCTCCATCAATGAACGCACCAGCAATGGTACTGGTTCTGGTCTAGATGGAGACATCTCAGACCCGACCCAGTGGTGAGGAGGTTCTTGTGTTTGTCTGCAGGTTCCATCACGATGGAGGACCTGCTAGCTGTTCTGCCATTCGGAGGAACCTTTGATTTGGTCCACCTGAAAGGGTCCACCCTGAAGAAAGCCTTCGAGCACTCGGTGAAACGGCACGGCAGTCGATCTGGAGAGTTCCTGCAGGTTGCAGGTATCTGTATGGGTCCAACCCGATGGTACCACAGCAGAACCCTGAGTCAGAGATTTAGGATGGCTCCATGAAGAGGAGCTTACCGGAGAAGTTTGTTTGTTCTTTGCGACGGATCAGAACCTCAAATCCGTTCTTCAGTTAGACCTCCAGCACCGATGGGAGAAGGAGGCCAAGAATCCAACAGAACTGACGTTAGAAACTCTTGTTCTGACCCAGAAGTCCTGGTTCACATTGGTTAGCTATCAGACTTCCTCTGTTCCCGCTGGTTTAACGAGGGTCTGGTAGGAACCAGAATCCGGACCAGGATCTGGGATCACGTTAGGACTTGGGGCTCAGTTACAGTACTAGAAGCGGTCTAGAGATGGAACAGGTTTGGACCAGATCTGGACCTATGATGGAGTTTAGAGACCTGGATGGTTTCAGTCCATGTTTGATGCGTGCATCATTCCTACCTGGCAGTTTTCCTAGAAGTGAGCAATTAGTTGGGACAGGAGGATGCGGACAGACTGGTGGGAGCGTTTATGGGGCTGAACATCACAAAGCTGCTGCTTAGTTCCAACAGAATCAGATGAATGAGGTTCTGACTCTCTCCAGGAGAACCAGACTGATGGTTCTGTGTCCTCCGACAGGATTCCGTGTGGAGTATGACCTTTCCAGACTCCCAGGACACCGAGTGAAGACCCTGAGCATCTTGTGCACCAAGTGCCGTGTTCCCCAGTACGAAGCAGTGAGAGACGAGATGGTCTACAAGGTGGTGATGCCATCCTACCTGGTGGATGGAGGGGACAACTTCCACATGATCAAAGAGGAGCAGCAGAAACACGACAGTGGTAAGACTTCCTGGTGAGAAGACGTCAGGAACGTTCCAGACCCGTTTACTGATTCTGGTTCTGTTCAATTTCAGGAGATTTGGACATTTCTGTTGTGTCCAACTACATCGCTCAGAGACAGAAAGTCTATCCTTCTGTTGAGGGACGCATCAGGTTCTACAGCTCAGCCTCTGGACTGGAGGGACCCGGTTCTTCACTGGTTCTCCTGGGTCTGCTGTGGCTGATCTGGAGTCAGTAACTTTACTCTGAACACAGGAAAGTATTTTAACAATTTTATGAAGGGAACCAGAACATTCACAGATCACAGAGCAGCATAAACAGACTGGACAAACCCGCTCAGACCTCTGTGAACTTTGACACTGCAGTTCCTCTACAGCCCACCAGGTGGGGGTGTACCACTGAAGGTGCCAACAAGTGGCTTTAATTATTTGAGTTTGAGCTTCTACAGATTAAAGTGTTTCAAATGTTCACGTAAGCAAATCAGATCCACTTCCTGTTTAGGATCTACTTTTTATTTAGATCCACTTCCTGTTTAGGATCTACTTCATATTTAGATCCACTTTTGTATTTAGACCCGCTTCCTGATTAGCATCCACTTCCTGTTTAGGATCTCCGTCCTATTTAGATCCACTTCCTGTTTAGATCTACCTCCTGGGTGTTTCTCAATGCCAAGGAACCTTGCCTTGATGTCTTGGCCCCGCCCCGGTTGCCTAGGAGATGCGTCATCGGGAGCCGCCAAGACGTGTTCCAATGTTCATGTTCTACCGAGGAGTGTGTTCTCCGTTTGTTAGCCGTTTAGCTAGCTGAGCAAGGATACACGGGAGGTGTCTTGTAGCCTAGCCTTGGTCAAAAATTACCCAGAATACACCGCAGTATTTTCAAAAGGATGGCGGATCAGAAGCCGGCAGCTACTTCGGGGACGATTTTCAAGTTTAAAAGTAAGTCAACTGATTTAAAATGTTGTTTTTTTTCAGATCCAAAGAAGTTATCTATGGTTGGTTAGTTGCTTAGTAGTTGCAGCTTCGGTGGCTAGCGGGTAGTAACTCACTTATATTTTTAATTTGATAAACATATACACAATTCAAAAAGTAAAAGGCTTGTTATATATTTATGTTGAAACTAATATGTATAAAATATAACGTTATCTCCCGTGTCACGTGACATTACGCTACTTCCTGTTTAGGATCTACATCCTGTTTAGATTCAACTTCCTGTTTAAGATCTATATCCTGTTTAGGATTGACTTCCTGTTTAGGATCTACGTCCCGTTTAGAATCTACGTCCTGTTTAGGATCCCTTATCTGTCTAAGATCTATGTCCTGTTTAGAATCTACATCCTGTTTAGGAGTTATGTCCTGTTTAGGATCTATGTCTTGTTTAGGATCTATATCCTGTTTAGGATCTGCGTCCTGTTTTGGATATACTTCCTGTTTAGAATCTATGTCCTGTTTAGGATCTATGTCCTGTTTAGGATCTACGTCCTGTTAAGGATCTTTGTCCTGTTTAGGATCTATGTCTTGTTTAGGATCTATGTCCTGTTTAGTAGCTACGTCCTGTTTAGGATCTATATCCTGTTTAGGATCTACGTCCTGTTAAGGATCTACGTCCTGTTTAGGATCTATGTCTTGTTTAGGATCTATGTCCTGTTTAGAATCTATGTCCTGTTAAGGATCTACTTCCTGTCTAGGATCTATGTCCTGTTTAGGATCTATGTCCTGTTTAGGATCTACGTCCTGTTTAGGATCTATGTCCTGTTTAGGATCTACGTCCTGTTTAGGATCTTTGTCCTGTTTAGGATCGTTGTCCTGTTTAGGATCTATGTCCTGTTTAGGATCTATGTCCTGGTTAGGATCTACTTCCTGTCTAGGATCTACGTCCTGTTTAGGATCTACCTGAGTCCTGTCTAGGATCTACGTCCTGTTTAGGATCTATGTCCTGTTTAGGATCTATGTCCTGTTTAGGATCTACTTCCTGTCTAGGATCTACATTCTGTTTAGGATCTATGTCCTGTTTAGAATATATGTCCTGTTTAGGATCTACGTCATGTTTAGGTTCTGCGTCCTGTTTAGGATCTACTTCCGTTCTAGGATCTATGTCCTGTTTTGGATCTATGTCCTGTTTAGGATCTACTTCCTGTCTAGGAGCTACATCCTGTTTAGGAGCTACGTCCTGTTTAGGATCTGTGTCCTGTTTAGGATCTATGTCCTGTTAAGGATCTTTGTCCTGTTTAGGATCTATGTCTTGTTTAGGATCTATGTCCTGTTTAGGAGCTACGTCCTGTTTAGGATCTATATCCTGTTTAGGATCTACTTCCTGTTAAGGATCTTTGTCCTGTTTAGGATCTATGTCCTGTTTAGGATCTATGTCCTGTTAAGGATCTACTTCCTGTCTAGGATCTATGTCCTGTTTAGGATCTATGTCCTGTTTAGGATCTACGTCCTGTTTAGGATCTGTGTCCTGTTTAGGATCTTCGTCCTGTTTAGGATCTACCTCCTGTCTAGGATCTACGTCCTGTCTAGGATCTACATTCTGTTTAGGATCTATGTCCTGTTTAGAATATATGTCCTGTTTAGGATCTACGTCATGTTTAGGATCTGCGTCCTGTTTAGGATCTGCGTCCTGTTTAGGATCTACTTCCTTTCTAGGATCTACGTCCTGTTTAGGATCTATGTCCTGTTTAGGATCTACGTCCTGTCTAGGATCTACTTCCTGTCTAGGATCTACGTCCTGTTTAGAATATACATCCTGTTTAGGATCTACGTCATGTTTAGGATCTGCGTCCTGTTTAGGATCTACGTCCTGTTTAGGATCTTTGTCCTGTTTAGGATCTTTGTCCTGTTTAGGATCTACTTCCTGTCTAGGATCTACGTCCTGTTTAGGATCTATGTCCTGTTTAGGATCTTTTTTTTTCTTTTTGTAATATTGAAGTTATTCACAAATACAAATATATGAGCTTTGGGAACAGTTACAATGTGAATCTTATATCTAGAAGAATGTCTAGAAGGAAAGAAAGGATGGGGGGGGGGGGGATTTATAAAAATAAATAAATAAATAAAAGGGGGTGGTGTTGGAGCGAATGTGGAAAAAGGACACACTGTTGTGCTCTCAACAACTCCTGGTTGACGCTCTTTTCCGCTACCAGAGAGCTGTGAGATCTGCTCGAAACACCCATTTTTCTAACATCATCTCACAACACCATGGAGACCAGTCGAAACTGTATAGCACAATTAATTCTGTACTATCTTTAACTGAGTCTGTTGGCCTTACTCCCACTGCTGAGTTATGCACTGACTTACAGAACTTTTTTTGAAATAAGATCTGCGATATTAGACTCAGCCTCCAGCATCTAGGACAAATTGTCCACGTAGATCCACCAAGTCCACCTAATTTCTCGGACTTTACTCCAGTTCAGCTTCCTGCCTTGGTGAAGTTAATCAGCTCCATGAAGCCAGCTGGCTCTCCGGTGGACTGCCTCCTGCCCAGATTGATACGTGATTCAGTGTTTACACAGAGCCCAGCTCTAATGAACATTTTTAATACTAGTCTCAGTACTGGAGTTTTTCCTACGGTTTTTAAAAATGCGGTTATAAAGCCGATATTGAAGAAACCAGGTTTGGATCACTCCATTTACGATAATTTCCGTCCCATCTCGAAAATCCCATTTCTTTCAAAGGTTTTGGAGAAAATTGTTCACATGCAAATCTTTGCTCACATGGACAATAAGTCATTATTTAATGTGTTTCAGTCTGCTTTCAGACCACACCATAGTACTGAATCAGCCCTGATCAGGGTGCTAAATGATATCCTGGTGGCATCAGGCTCTGGGTCTAAGGTATTACTGCTCTTGCCACACCTTTCAGCAGCTTTTGATACTGTGGACCACCACATTCTGCTGGACCGTCTTGAGTCTTGGGTTGGGGTAAAGGGGGTTGCACTTGAATGGTTTTGCTCCTATTTATCCAACAAATCTATTACTGTTCATATTGGCGATTGTTCCTCCTCCTCTCTCCCTCTGCCTTGGGGTGTACCGCAGGTCTCTGTTCTGGGTTCTTTTCTGTTCACTATATATCTCCTACCCAAGGGCGTCAGTTTGTTTTCAGAATTGCTGGGGACAATAACCATACACTTGAGTGGGGTTTAAAAATTGCTGGGGACAATATAGGCTAGCACAGGGGTCGGCGGCTCTGTAGCCGCATGCGGCTCTTCCATCCATCTGATGCTCTGTGCTTGTAAAATAATTAATGGATATTTAAATAAAAAGCTTAATATTTTACTGCATTAATTTTACATCTGTATGCTAATTCTAAATGTAAAGATTGTCTGCGTAAACCTGAACAGGTCCAACCCGGTCTTACTGTGAGACCGGGTTGACGCGTCACACTTGTGCGTAATCATATGCGCTTCCTGAGCTGGAGGATGTCAGATTCTGGGCTTCTCCTCAGACGGCTCCTGGATGTGTCGCCACATTGGAGACAGGAACAAGCACTATTCAGCCAAAGTTTCATAATCAGGGAACATTTTCTAAGTGACAAGTCTCTCTGAGAGACAGGGTTTGGAAAACACTCGCTTCAGTGGGAGGAACCTTCTCACATGCGCTCTGGTTCTGAGAGCCTGGATTTGTATTCTGAACAGTCTAAACATGTTTTTAAAAGAAACGTATGACAAAAGTGGCACCTGCTCAGTAAAACCACCAACAGGGTGAAAAATATCAAAATATTGTAGGCAGAGACGGGCTACAACTTCTGGATCCACTTTATATAAATCGTTTTATTGAATATCTTCTTATAAAAGATAACTTTGACGTACACGAGCGACCAGGGGCGTTGCAAGATTTTCAAAAGTGTGGGAGATGTTGTCTGTGCCTAAAATAATTTGATGTTATACACCTTGTTAGTTTAATTTCCATAATAGCGGAGCAGGTGCGAATTTTAGACGCGTCACGCATGTCTCCGTTTTAAACATGTTTAAACTGTTCAGAATACAAATCCAGGCTCTGTCTCGTTAGATTGGTGTAACTAAAGTTTGTACTGAATGAAACTTTACATTAAACCATGTTGAAAAGAAAAGGATCCGATTAAATCATTTCCCCTCATTCACAGTCACGACGCACAGCACAGTGCGCGTGGCTCTGGGGTTAATCAAGTTTAGTTGTTTCTCTTTGCAACAATCTTCACAAGAAGGCAAAACAGTTAAATGGCAGGTTACAGATATTTATATTAGACTTTTATTTTGACGGATAAACTCAAGGATGCTGGCTGTTTTGAAAGAATTACCCCGACGCACACTGATCCGCATGGATGAGCTTGGAAAAATGTTCTTTTTATGAAATTATTCAACTTTGGCTGAACAGCGCTTTTTCCCGTCTCTAATATGGAGACGCATGACGCATCCAGTCTGAGGCAGAATAGCAGCTCATAAAGCACCTGTAGAGACAATTGATCACGCACAAAGTTTATGTGGAGCAGAAGCGGTCGGGCCACGGCAGGTGAAACGTTCCTAGCCTACATGAAGTGAAACTGTTTAATTGTAACATTAATGTGTTACTGGACACGCTGGTCTGGTTGGTTAGACCAGTGTTGGAAGTGGAAAACACACACACACACACACACACACACACATCAATTAAAATAATGCTGATGGACTAGAAGACAGGTGATGGTTTTATTTAAATGATGATCAGGCTGCTGTAAAATGTAATCTCCATCCACATCCAGACGGAATGATCCTCTATTCTATTTGCTCGGCTCTTGTCTGGACTGATGTAGCTGACGGTGCGCACGGCGCGCCTAACGGCTGTGGTGCACATTTTACGCATTTGGAGAGATGGGCTGGAAGCTTTGCGTTTACTGGTAGATGGTCCACTTAACGCAGGGGTGTAGACTACATATTAATGACAAATGAATGAAAATTAAATTGGGAGTTTTTACTTCATATTTTATAAATAAAAAGGACGGGGAACACATTTATGACGTCTTTTTAAACTAAATTTTCTAGCGCGACCTGCCTGCTTCACTTAAGTCACTGCTTATTAAGGTCCGTCCAAAATTACCGTGGCCCACCCAAAAATGAAAACCTGGCACCGCGCCTGTTATAAACCTCTGCAAATTGTTGTTCTTCACGTTATCAAACTCAGACTTTGTACAGCTAATGTCAAGATGTAAAATTATGAATTCAGTCGAGCTCTTCCGTCCCTCCCTCTTCTGCTCTCTGGAAACCCGACATCAGCTGTCAGAAGCGGGAGGTGAAGAAGGAGATGAGGCAAACAGAGTTAGTGCGACGTAAAGAAACCAGACTGGTGTGGAGGTGAGCAAAACAGCTGGAAAAGTGTGGGTGTTGAATCCCCCACAGGTGCGATGTCCATGCGAGCGACCGATACCTGCTGCTGTCACTTGGTTGTGAGCAGCTCTCTGCTGTCTGAGGGTAGGCCCCGCCTGCAACGCCGCGGCTGCTGCGGTGTTTTCTTTACTGTGGGAAACGGGTAATAATGGCTCTTTGATGGGAACAGGTTGCCGACCCCTGGTATAAGATCTGAGCTGGTAAAACAAAAATCCTCATCAGCAGGCATTTTTTGAAAGTGGGGGGGACACAGCTGCCAATCACAAATTTTGCCGGGGACATGTCCCCGGCGTCCCCGGTTAAAATGACGCCTATGCTCCTACCACTGGGCAAAATCCTAAATCGGCACAGTCTTAACTATCACATCTATGCTGACAATTGTCAAATATATGTGGCACTAAAAAAATGGAAATGTGGACTCTCGTCTTGTGGCATGCCTGGCAGACGTAAAGGGCTGGCTAGCGGCCAATTCGCTCAGGCTGAATGATTTAAAGACTGTCTTTGATACCCGCAATCCTTCTGGCTCTCATTCTGCTTTTGATAGTTTAAACCCTAAGCAGCGTGTAATAAGCCTCGGGGTAAAAATGGATGCCAACCTCTCAATGACTCCTCAGATCAACTCAGTGGTGAGGTGTTGTTTTTATCAGTTATGCCGCCTAACTCGTTTAAGACCGATCTTAAAGAGGAAGCAATTGGAATCAGTCATCCACATTTTCATCACCTCTCGCTTGGACTACTTTAATGCATTATTAGTTAGAACTCCTGTCTCTACTCTGAACCGGCTGCAGGTTGTCCAAAATGCCGCTGCTAGGTTTTTAACAAGCACAAGTCGACATAGCCATATTACACCAGTCCTGAAACATCTTCACTGGCTCCCCATCACATTTCGTGTGCGTTTTAAGATATTGATGTTTGTTTTTAAAGCCCTACACGACCTAACTACTCCTTATCTGTCCGACCTGCTGACTCCCTATGTACCTACTTGTATGTTGAGGTCAGCTGACCGTCTACTGCTTTGCACTCCCCGGATGTCCTACAAATCACGAGGTGAACGTGCGTTTGTCCATGCTGCCCCCATGCTCTGGAACTCATTGCCCATTACAGTTAGGCTGGCGTCCTCTCTGCCTGTTTTTAAATGTTGTTTGAAAACCTACTTTTATGACTTGGCTTTTAGACAGTGATTTTATAGTTTTTATTGTTGTGTTTTATCTTCTTATTGCTTTTTTCTTTTTTGTTCCAATTGATCCTGCCTGTTCAGCACTTTGGTCAGCTCTCACGCTGTGTCTTAAATGGTGCTATAGACATGGTATGGTAAAATTATGTCACAAAGGGGGTTCTTCTTGTTTTTTCAAAGAACACATTTTGTGACATCATTTTACAATAAAACAACCGTCTTTGTGAAATCTTTAAAAAAAAAAGAAGAAGAACCCCCTTTGTAACATCATTTTACAAAAAAGAACCATCTTTGTGGCATCATTTGAAATGTAACATCCAGCAATAGTTAGTTTTCACCTAGAAACTGACCTACATGCCACCGGTCTCCAGCAGACATAAATTCCATTCTCTAAGGTGGATTTTACATTTTACCTTCCAACAAGCAACAAGGTTCTACAAACCTTGTTGACATTTCAGGAGGAACACGATGTCAGCCTGTGTTCCCAAACAAAGCCTTCTTCTGATAACACCGCAGGATTCCTCATGCCTCTGAATAAAGTGACTATTTTCAGCTCATATGAGTTAATCAATCGTGAAATGGGTGAACCAATGTTATATGAAATGATCAATAATGTTTTGATTAATCTGTGCTTACATTAATGAGGTTGATTAATCTGTGCTTAAATTACTGTGGTTGAAATGAAACATTGATATTATGATCAGTAATTGTAGATTTAACAAGTGAATCATTATCTACACTCAGACACAAGATTCATTAGAGATAAATTAAAGTTAAGTTAAACGTCATGACACATAGATATTTTCTTTGCCACAAATCAGAACATCCTGTATCTGAAAGAGGCATGACGTTCTGAGGTTTGCTTATTAACACCCCTTGACATGGCACATCCCGGTTGGCCAAGAAATCATAATATGAGAATATTAAAACAGAGCTCACTAGAAGGTGAGTCGGTTCTAGAGAAAGCTACGGACAGGCCATCCAGAGCGAACCCTCTTTAACTGAAAGCTTTCGACAAGCTAAAAGCTGCCTACAGCTGACACAGCCAAACAGCTCCTTCAGCTATTCAGAAACAGCTGTTCTAGACGCAAACGATTTCATCTATCTGTTGTGATCCGGGAGATGACTCTGGACCGACCTGGTCGTACTGCAGCCTTTTCTACTACTTGGGTACCTTGGGGTCACCCGACCCCCCCGACATCTCATCCGAAAGGGAGTCTCCTCAGGGGTACGTAGAACACAACATGATTGCGTCTGATGCCGTTTTGATAAGAACCAACTTCATAGTTTAAGGCAAACCAAATTCTTTTGACACCCAGAACTCATTTTCTTCTAGATACAAGGTTCTGATAAACACACACCATTAAATCACCACACATCCCATCCCATCCTCTTAGATTCATCCATCACAGTCGTCCTATTTAACTTGTCTTGTTTTTAATTTGTTTAGAAAATAAATTTCTTATCTTTTATAAACCTGACTCTGTCTGAGTTGAGATGAAGTGTGTTTGATCCCTGAAAAAGCAAAGAATCCTAGAATCTTCTTATTAAACATCCCAAGACCAAGCAGGCTGATATTCTATATTTATATAGAGTATCACAGCTCATTGGTCATAAGTAAAGTTAATATATTAAGCTTAAAAGCAACATTATTTACCACTCTACAGAAATAAAGAACAAAGGTGGTTTATTTATTTATTTTTCAAATAACGTAACTGTTTTTGTTTTGTTTTTTCTCAAATGACTGAGTTCTGTTTTTGTAAAATTATGTCAAAGGGGTTCTGACATGATTTAAAAAAGAAGAACCCCCTTTGTGATGTAATTTTACAAAAATAGAACACAGTGACATAATTTGAGAAAAAAGTTTTTGTTCAAACCAGTTTCAAAAAGACCAAACAGCACTTTCTCCCAAAATATAACAACATTAGTAACAATGTGGACATGAATAAAATCACAAAGCTCCTAAAAGGTTTGAACTGCCAGGCAGTGCCAAAACCAACGAACAGCAGTTTCAGGACATGCCTTGCAGACGCTACAGTTCAAGTCAATATCTTTATTGAATCTATATTTAATATAAGATTTAACTGGATAGAATATATGAAGAAGTTTAAAGGATATTTCTTTTACTTTGTTATTAATCATATATCTATTATGTAGTAGCCAGACCTTTTTCCACGGAATATCATTCACAAACATATTCCACTAAGACAAGGCACGGGGTAGTGATGTAATATTTCCCTGGAACAAAGCTCGGATAGATCTGTTGTTATTGGCAGGAAAACTGGAGAAACAGAATTTCCCTACGAGTGTGTCACTTGGAGATAATAGAGTAAGTTCACCAGCATCCACTCTTTGGATTTTTAAACAGCACACACACACACCAGATGGGATGGCACCAAAACCCTTAGCATAATCTCCAGGAGTTACAGGGATATTATATTTCTGAAGACACTCTTCATATGTAAATAGAAGTCCTTCAGGATTAAACAACTGATCTACCCATTAATGTTGTGTTGAAACCAATATTCTAAAAAATTGTTTTGTGTTTATACAAGATGTCTTTGTTGTTCCAGATGAAGTAGTTGTGGGGTGAGAAATTGTGTTTGTAAATGAGAGACCATGAAAGAAAGGCCTGGTGGTGAAAGGCAGACATTTTTACAGGATCTCATCAATGTTATAATTACAGATTAGAAATAAGTCAATGCCACCCAATTTTGAAAGAACATAAAATGGAATAATATTCCATAATGAAGTAGGATTTCTGAAGAGTTGTTTAATCCAACTGACCTTAAATGAGTTTGAAAATCAAGAAAATTGAGACCACCCTTATCATATGAGTTCATAACAACTGTCTTCTTCAAATAATGAATTCTGTTTTTCCACACAAAGTCAAACAGCATTTTGTCGATCTCTTTCAAGTCCTTGCTGTCAAGGTGCAAAGCCAAAGCTGCATATGTTAAGCACGAGATACGCTCATCTTTTGTTAGCAGGGTTCTCCCTTTCACAGATAAATCCCGCGCGAGCCATTGGTGTAGTTCATGTATAATTGGTTTAAAGTTCAAGGTGCTTCTTTTATTTGGATCTTTAGTAACTAAAATGTCTAGATCTGTTACTTCATTTTTAATGGGTATATCGAAAGGTTCAGTTTTACTCCTTTTAATATGAGATGCCAACAGTTGTGCCACAATCAAGAACAGATATGGAGAGGCCGGACATCCTTGTCTTATACCTCGGGATATGTTAAAGCTAGGTGACGTACCACCTGGTAGTTTAATGGAACTGTTGCTGTTTATGTAAAGGATTTTAATTGCAGAGGAAAAATAGTCACCAAAACCAAATTTATTTAATGATTGCAAAATAAAATTATGCTCCACAGTATCGAAGGCCTTATAAAAAATATAAGAATAAAATAAAGCTACTATCGTTTAAAAGTTCAGAATAATCCAAAATATCCTTTTTGTCAAAAAGCCTGACAGAGTTTCTTCAATAATTGTGTCCAATACCTTTTTCAATCTTCTCGCAAAAAAAAAAGCAGAAATTTTATAATCATTATTAAGTAATGATATTGGACGCCAATTATCAACAAACAATAGGTCTTTATTTGGTTTGGGGATGAAAACTGTTAAACCTTGAGTCATTGTTGTGAGGAGATGACCTTTAACTAAATAATTTTCTAAGGATTTATAAAATTCAGATACCAGGCCATCTATACCTGGTGACTTGTTATTTTTTAAAAGGTTGATTGCAGTTTTAATTTCCTGAAGTGTAATAGGTTTGTCACACCTCATTATGTCTGTGTCTGAAATAGTCTTAATGTTTGTAGAGTTTAAGAAAGTGTCAGCTTTAGCCTGACAAAATTTGGAGCTGTATACTTTTGAATAGAAGCGGCTACAGTAGTTGGATATTACGTTACGGTCCTCTGTGAGTACCCCATCAACATGCAGCTAGTTTATGTTATTTACATTAAAGTGGTGTATTTCTAAAGTAACCCGAGCCCGAGATCAGTGGACTCAGTGGTCTCCTTTAAAATCACCTGTTCAGGCTTTGGTGGGACCGTCATCACCCTCTCCTTATTCTGTTCTTATTCCGCCTTTCCCGGGATCACTGGTTTCCCTCTTTCCTGTTCATTTTCTCTCTCCCTTTCCTTACATTTTCTTTCTTCTCTTCTCCTCATTCCTCTGTGAATCGGATGTGGAGCTCTCTGCAGGTGGGATGTTGATTTGTGGATCTCCAAAGTTCTTCTCTGAGGACACGGCTGGTGAATTGTATGATGATTTGTGGGTGGTCAGAGTTTTGGGCCGATATGGTGAACAGAGTCCAGCATGATGTCAACTTTCTCCTTCCAGCTGGGTTGGACCTTCTGAATCATGTTCAATACACTTTGTTGCGTCTTCTTCTTTGTCCTCTTTTAACCTTTTGAGCCGTAGGTTTCTGTTGTATTGGTCAAGGTTTGAAGCTTTGTTTTCCAGTTTTCGACTTTTTGGGTTACAACTTCATTTGTGGTTTTGAGCCGAGTTATTCGCTTTTCCAACTGCTTATTTTTCTCTTTACAATCTTGAATTTTGGTGCTATTAAATTCAACCGCTTTGGTGATGTTAGAGATGGAGTGTGTTTTGTTTAAGGTCAGCGTCAAAGCTTTCCATCATTTTCTGTAGGCCTTCAATGGTGACGAGAAGTGCTCTGTTGGATACATTAGTGTTGGTTTGTCCTCCTTTTTGTTTCTTGCGTGGCGTTATGGGTTTGCTGAGTTTTTATGACCTCTTGAGATGGTGTCCATATTGTCCGAACCAAGGTAGTCATGAGTTAGTAGGGCTTGGTTGTTGGCTTTAGCCATTTTCTTATTTTATGCATCAACTCACCCACACTTGATATTCAGATGAGATTCACTCTTCCAGCTGTATTTAATGTTAATAGTTCTTAAATCCATCCTTTCTTTGTGGTTGCTACCGGAGAACCTTACAAAACGACTGCTCTTCCGCCATCTTGTCGGCGGAGGTGGAAAGTAACGAATTACATTTACTCACTTTACTGTAATTGAGTAGCTTTTATGTGTATTTATACTTTTTAAGTCATTTTTAAAATCTGTACTTTTACTTGAGTATGTTTTTAAAAAGAATGTAATTCGCTACATTTTAAATCATATTCGTTACTGAGTAAAAATAAATTGTAGGCTTAATACATTAAAATATTACGTGTAGCAGCATCGGAACAGAAAGAGACACCTGCATGAGCGCCACATCTAAACCGTGGGGGCGTGTGTGTACACTTGATAATGTGGACAAGCAGCCATTTTTACTGCAGTTTTGCTCAAAAACATCAGTTCAGTCCCTGTGATCCACTCACTGTTCACCTTCTCTCTCCCTCCTTTCCTGTGGATTGGAACCCTCACCTTCGAGCACTGGTGTGACGTCATCAGAATTCTGCTCGGTTCGGTAGCTGGACTCAGTTCCATGTTTGAAATGTATTTCCCACCGCTCCGCACGGCAGCGGCAAAATAACGTTTGGCACTCATAACAATTCTCAGCGCTCTGCTCATAAAATAGAAGACCTGCAGGCCTCTGTGAGTTAAAACATCCTGATACTGTTCAGGTGTAAACATTGTGCTCCATCCCAGTGTTTGAACTCAGAAGATGCTTCTTGATGCCACAGATATGTGATGATTTAGCTTGTTTCTTTATTTTACTCCAGAATAAGAGATTAAATTATTACAAAAGCAGTTCAATGTAGTTAAATAAGTCATGACGTGTGTGTGTGTGTGTGCGTGCGTGCGTGCGCACACGAGCGAATTGTGAACCTGAGTTGTGATTTAGCGCTACTTAGATGTAGCCATCCTTACGCTGACAAAAATGTAACTAAGTAACTTTTAGTTTGAGTACATTTTCTTTACGATACTTTTTACTTTTACTTGAGTAAAAATTTAGGCAAGTACTTTTACTTGAGTAAAAAATTGTCAAAGTATTGGTTCTCGTACTTAAGTAGGAAATTTTAGTACTCTTTCCACCTCCGCTTGACGGTCTCCATTTAAGATCTACGTCCTGTTGAGAATCTACTTCCTGTTTAGGATCTACTTCCTGTCCAGTTCTCTTGCAGCACTTGGAGTCAGATATTATGAATAAAAATAAAAATTACATTTTAAAAAGTTACAGTAACGTCTGACTGGTTCTGTTCCTGCTGGTCATCAGAACCCAAAAGATGATGTTCTGGAACTCAAACGGATCAGTTTGTTCTGTAGAGCCACCTCCTCTCTGCAGCCCGGTCAAATGGGTCACAGCCACAGAACAAGGCTGCCATTGTGATGTTGAACACAGCTCCCGCCAGCCAGAACAGTTTTTTAGGTCCCAGGACCGGCACTGGCCCAGCTGGCAGCAGCCGGGCTGGGACCAGCTGCCAAGCACATAAAACAGGAAGACTGAGTGGAAAACTGATCCAGTCAGAGGATCGGGAGAACCAGAAACATAAAACCGTACAGCTAGACCGACCCATTAACCCGCTTCTGATCTGTACTTCTGAAGGTCCCTTTTCCACTAACCTGATATAGATCCAAGTCCAAATACTTCAGAACAAACTAAAATGGTTTTCCAGCCATCTGAATCAAAGTTCCTATAAGAATTCCAAAGAACGCAGCTGATTGTCCAGAAAACAGGACTTTTGGACCAGAACCGTCTCAGCAGGCAGTTTTTCATCATCGCTGAACTCAAATAAACTCTAATGAACTCTAATAAACTCCAATAAACCCTAAATAAACTTAAACTAATTAACTAATGAATTCCAATAAACTCTAATGAACTCCAATACATTCTAATGAACTCTAATAAGCTTTAATTAACTCTAATAAGCTCTAATGAACTGTAATAAACTAATAACCTCTAATAAGCTCTAATAAACGTTAATAAGCTCTAATTAACTCTAATAAGCTCTAATGAACTGTAATAAACTAATAACCTCTAATAAGCTCTAATAACCGTTAATAAGCTCTAATGAACTCTAATAAGCGCTAATGAACTGTAATAAACTAATAACCTCTAATAAGCTCTTATGAACTCTAATAAACTCTAATGAACTTGTAATGTCCAGCAATGGTCAGTTTTCTGAAGATTTATTTTTAAGAAGATTTATTTCTAAACAAATTTAAACAAGACTAACTCTAGCTCTAAGTGATGAATGGATCTGGTGTGAGACGTGAGATGAATGGTGTATGTGTGAGTGATGTTGTGATCAGAACTCTCATATCCAGAGAAGCAAGTCTGAATGATGTTGTGATGTTTTGCTTTTAGCTATGATCGGAGTTTCATAAACACATGAGACACCATATTGTTGCTCCACACATACCCTTAGGATGAGACCTCCGTCCAGATCCAGAATGCCAGGTCCTCGAACCCACCTTTCGGTACTGGAGCCGATGAAACAGCGTCAGCAGTACGACAGACTAGTCTTTGAATTGTCTTCAGGTAAAAAGCAACAGTTGGTTCACAGTGTCAGATGGAACCCCCTTGGGGACAGTGAGTTCAGCTTTTATTCTGAAAGGAACCGTTGCTTAGTTGGTAAAATGCAACTGAATTTATCCAGCTTGTTGGTTCTTTGCTTAAAAAGGAAGTCCGGATGGCCAGTCCCATACTTCTCTTAGCATGCGGTGAACTGCAGAGACCTCCAGAGAACTCCAATGAACTCTTGAGAACTCAGAGAAGCATTGAGAACTGAACTTAAGATGGCGTGGGAACTGGTTTTATTAATCTGGATGTTTTGATTTCTGGTCGAATCAAAGTTAGCAGATTTATAAACACCACAGAGACTATGCCACGCTTCGGAAAGGAAGGTTCTGATTGGATGAGTAAACAGTGTGTCATGCATTTACATTATGTGTCATCAGAATGTCTAGTGCAGCTAGATTAAAGTCATATTACTTATTAAAGCATACTAATCATAACATTGCCATTTCACAGATTGGTCAACATTATTGACTAACACTTTGATTAGCTTGATTAAAAATAGAGTTCTTTGATTTATTAAAAGGAAAGAGTCCTTTATCTTCATTCTTCTCTTGAGCTGGAAAGAAGCAGTTTCGAAGCAAATGCATGACCTTGAGGAAGTCTCATGCAGATTAGTTCTGTGTCAGAGGCATCTGTGGAGAGAGGGTAAATAACCTTTGGTGGAATGGCACCTCCATCACGTTACATCACCTACAGATTGACCTACATGCCACCGGTCATCTGCAGACATAAATTCCATTCTCTAAAGTGGATTTTACATCCTAGCTCCCAACAAACCCAGGACACTGCAGCTTTGTTGACATTTCAGGAGGAACAAGATGTCAGGCTGTGTTCCCAAACAAAGCCTTCTTTTGATAGCACCGCAGGATTGCTCACTCTCTGAATAGACTATTTTCAGCTCATGAGTTAATCAATCGTGAAATGAAATGAACAATAATGGTTGATGAATAATAATGTTTTGATTAATCTGTGCTTAATCAGGTTGATTAATCTGTGTTTGAATTACTGAAGTTTGAAATGAATGTTATTATTACATTGAAAGATTTATATATAGTATGATCAGTAATGTTTGATATGACAAGTGAATCGTTATATACACTCAGACACAAGGTTCATTAGAGATAAGTTAAACGTCATGACACATAGATATTTTCTTAGCCACAAATCAGAACATCCTGTATCTGAAAGAAGGCATGATGCTCTGAGGTTTGCTTATTAACATCCCTTAACACGGCACGTCCCGGTTGGCCAAGAAATCATAATATGAGAATATTAAAACAGAGCTTACGTGACGGTGAGTCAATTCTAGACAAAGCTACGGACAGACCATCCGGAGCGAACCCTCTTTAACCCAGAGCATTTTTGACAAGCTGTCAAAAAACCTGCTACACGCTGAAGCTGACACAGCAAACGGTTCCTGCAGAACAAAACTGATACAGTTCCGACTCCCTAAGAGTCTTTCTAGACGCAAACGATTTAATCGATCTGTTGTGACTCGGAAACATCTCTGGACTGGAGAGTCGGTGCTGCGGTTAATCTACCAAACCTCGGTGCCCAGCGGTCATCCAACCTCCCTGGCCTCCGGATCCGCGAAGAGGGTCTCCAAAGAAAGGGTGAGGTAGACACACATGATTGCGTCAGATGCCGTTTTGATAAGAACCAACTTCATAGTTTAATGCAAACCAAATTCTTTTGACACCCAGAACTCTTCTAGATACAAGGTTCTGATAAACACACACCATTAAATCACCATACATCACATCACATCCTCTTAGATTCATCCATCAGTCATCCTATTTAACTTGTCTTGTTTTTAATTTGTTTAGAAAATAAATTTCTTGCTTTTTATAAACCTGACTGTCTGAATTGAGATGAAGTGTGTTTGATCCCTGAAAAAGCAAAGAATCCTAGAATCTTCTTATTAAACATCCCAAGACCAAGCAGGCTGATATTCTATATTTATATAGAGTATCACAGCTCATTGGTCAAAAGTAAAGGTAATATATTAAGCTTAAAAGCAACAATAATTACCACTCTACAAACTCTAATAAACTCTTAAAAACTTTAATAAACTCTAATAAACTTTAATAAGCTCTAATGAACTTTAATAAGACTGTTGGTAAATAAAATTAACCACAACTTTTATTGGGGTAATAAAGTGCTTTTATTTTCCTAACTTGAACTCTTCTGCAGCTTCCTGATTGGTCTGTGATGAATCTGATCTCACTGTGCAGGTGAGTGTTATTCCAACATGTTCTATGTTTTTGTCCGAGTGACCTTTGACCTCTGAGTTCTACATCCTGTCAGACATGCTTAAAGCAAAACGGGAAGAGCACAGAAACTAGATGAGATGAGATTCAGGAGGAAATCTTGGAATTTCAGATCAAGTGGACGTCCAACCAGGAAGTGGATGTCTTTCACACGATGAAGGTCTCCTTTCCTCCCTGCTGAGGAAACAGGAAACCTGAGTTAAGTCACATGTTAAAAGAACTGGGTTCTGTTTACCAACCAGATCAGGTTCTGGTCGGTTCTGGATCAGCTAGCTGTTACAGACGCTCTTTTCCAGATAATATCAGTAACAAAGGAATTCGAAAACGAATATTCCTATTACTGTTTTATGTTGAGTAAGACAAACTTTTCCTACGTATGCATCCACAGGGCTGGGAGAGACGGGGAAACCCCATAGATACTGCAGCTAGCGGTACGGCATATTGTTTGGGTGTGGCTGGAATTGTATGTGTTCGGGAGTTCTGAGTAAGACATAAGCTGTGTGTTAGTGTTAAACAACTGATTCAGAAAAATGATCCGTTTCTTAACCCAATTACTTTTATCACTGTTCCTGTGATTTACATCGTCTGTATGGGGAGTTTGTAGGTCAGAGCTAACCCTGACCCTGGTACTGCCGGCCTTACTCTACATTATTATATTATTATTATTAAGCTATTATATTATATTATATTATATTATATTATGTTAATATTATATTATAGTAATATTATATTATAGTAATATTATAATTATACTATTATATTATGTTATATTACATTATATATATATATTCGTCGTCGTCTTCCTCCGCTTATCCGGGTCCGGGTCGCGGGGGCAGCATCCCAACTAGGGAGCTCCAGACCGTCCTCTCCCCGGCCACCTCCACCAGCTCCTCCGGCAGGATCCCAAGGCGTTCCCGGACCAGATTGGAGATGTAACCTCTCCAACGTGTCCTGGGTTGACCCGGGGGCCTCCTGCCGGCAGGACATGCCCGAAACACCTCCCCGGGGAGGCGTCCAGGAGGCATCCTGACCAGATGCCCAAACCACCTTAACTGACTCCTTTCGATCCGGAGGAGCAGCGGTTCTACTCCGAGTCCCTCCCGAATGTCCGAGCTCCTCACCCTATCTCCAAGGCTGAGCCCGGCCACCCTATGGAGGAAACTCATTTCAGCCGCTTGTATCCGCAATCTTGTTCTTTCGGTCATTACCCAAAGCTCAGGACCATAGGTGAGGATTGGGACGTAGATCGACCGGTAAATCGAGAGCCTGGCTTTCTGGCTCAGCTCCCTCTTCACCACGACAGATCAGCTCAGCATCCGCATCACTGCAGACGCCGAACCAATCCGCCTGTCGATCTCCCGATCCCTCCTACCCTCACTCGTGAACAAGAACCTGAGATACTTAAACTCCTCCACTTGAGGTAGGACCTCTCCCCCGACCCAGAGTTGGCAAGGCACACTTTTCCGGTCGAGAACCATGGTCTCAGATTTGGAGGTGCTGATCCTCATCCCAGCCGCTTCACACTCGGCCGCGAACCTACCCAGCAAGAGCTTAAGGTCAGAGCTGGATGAAGCTAGGAGGACCACATCATCCGCAAAAAGCAGAGACGAGATTCTCCTGCCACCAAACTCGACACACTCCACACCACGGCTGCGCCTAGAAATTCTGTCCATAAAGGTAATGAACAGAACCGGTGACAAAGGACAGCCCTGGCGGAGTCCAACCCTCACTGGGAACAGGTCCGACTTACTACCGGCTATGCGGACCAAACTCATGCTCCTCTGGCAAAGGGACTGAATGGCAGAAAGCCGCCCACCCCATACTCCTGGAGCATCCCCCACAGGGTGCCCCTAAGGACACGGTCATAAGCCTTCTCCAAATCCACAAAGCACATGTGGATTGGTCGGGCAAACTCCCATGCCCCCTCCATCACCCTTGCAAGGGTATAGAGCTGGTCCACAGTTCCACAGCCAGGACGAAAACCACATTGCTCCTCCTCAATCTGAGATTTAACTATCGATCGGACCCTCCTCTCCAGTACCTTGGAGTAGACCTTTCCAGGGAGGCTGAGGAGTGTGATCCCCCTATAGTTGGAACACACCCTCAGGTCACCCTTCTTAAAGATGGGGACCACCACCCCGGTCTGCCACTCCACAGGAACTGCCCCCGATGACCACGCAATGTTGCAGAGACGTGTCAAACATGACAGCCCTACAACATCCATAGCCTTGAGATACCCAGGAGGAATCTCATCCGCCCCCGGGGCTCCGCTGCTGTGTAGTTGTTTGACTACCTCAGCAACTTCTGCCCCCGAGATTGGACAGTCCATCCCCAGGTCTCCCGGCTCTGGTTCCTCCTCGGAATGCGCGTAGGTGGGATTGAGGAGCTCCTCAAAGTATTCCTTCCACCGTCCGACTATAGCCCCAGTTGACGTCAGCAGCTCCCCATCCCCACTGTAAACACTTTGAGCGAGTTGCTGCCTTCCTCTCCTGAAGCGCCGGACAGTTTGCCAGAACCTCTTTGGAGCTGATCGATAGTCTTTCTCCATGGCCTCACCAAACTCCTCCCACGCCCGAGATTTTGCCTCGGCAACTGCCACTGCTGCACCCCGCTTGGCTGTCCGGTACCTGTCTGCTGCCTATATTGTATTATATTATATTATATATTTATTCTCTCTCCTAAGCTTTTATTTTGGAGCATCAGCTCCCTCCTTTTAGAATAGAATATGAAATTTTAATTTGATTAGCTGTGCAATTTTATTTTTAATGTCTACAGTAACTTCATTATTATTGTTGTTTTTTTATTGCACGTTTAAAAATGTTCAAAATAAAGATTTCATTCATTCATTCATAAAGCTAAAAATGGTCTAAACTAGTTTTATTTTCTAAGGAAACCCCATGAAGGTGAGAACTTCCTGTGTGGATTGTTTACCTTGTTGAGTTCAGGAAACAGCTGGAGTACAGCGATGTCCAGCAGGACGTAAGACAACTGAGGAGGACAAATGGCTGTTTTTATATCTAATCAGTACATCACCCAACCCAAGCCCGTACCATTACAGAACCGGGTCTCCGTGTGGTTCTGTCGAATGACCATGTCAGAGGCAGGTCCAGCTAAGCCCCGCCCCCCAGAGTCTCACCTGCTTGTTGAGCAGCGGCTGCTGCAGACCATCAAACAGGAGCTGGACTCCTTCGTTTACGGATTCTTCACCGATTAATTTCACCACAAAATCTGGAAAACAATATTTATGTATTGATCGGTGGACAACTTCCTTTTGTCTGACCTGGACTTCCATCAGCGTTCTGCTCATGCCTGAGGAGGAACCGACCTGGTAAATAGTTCTTCATCCCCTCAAACGTCTGCTTGGCCCGGACCAGCTTGTCCTCGGCGCTCCGCTGCTCGCTGCTCTCACGGAAAACCGAATCTGGAGGAACACAAAACCATTACAGACCCAGGTGGATCCAGGCTGCTGGAACCTTCTGGGTTCTGGTGTGGATCCGACCCACCTCGAAGCTGAGTGATGAGTGACACCAGCCGGTGTTCCTGCAGGACCGCCTCCAGTTTGGACTGCATGTACTGCTCCACATAAGCCTCCAACGAGTTCTTCAACAGGATCCTTCCAGCAGCCAGGATGTGATGCAGCCAGTCCGGAATGTGGAACACCATCCGACCTGAGGAGCAGAACCGTCACCAGAGACAACCAGGAGGTCTGGTGAGACTATCTGACCAGAACCTCCCTGCTTGTTAGCGCCCCCTGCTGCTGGACCAGTGAGACACAAGTTCACGACTGGTTCAGATCAGCTGATGTTGACATTAAAGCAGAACTAAGCCAACTCCAGTTACCGTCAACCAGTCGTGTCTGTATAAACCTGATTAGACCGACATGGTTGGATGGGTTGTGTTTGACCTTTGACCCCAGCCTGGACTAAGGGCCATGATTTACTTGCTGTTGGTGCAGACTTGCTGCTACACTGCATCCTACCACTAGGGGCGCACTAGAGAACTCAGAGCTGGGTTTGTGGAAACCAAAACGGTGAGACAGACCTGGAGTCACCATGGTGACGTGTCTCACTCGTTAACCTGCTGGTTACTCGTACATTGCAGCGTTTGGATGCATCGCGTTAATTTTGTGGGACGCTTAAAACCAACGCAAGTTATGGGCTTGACACACGGGAGGCGACATCGCCTCTCCTCCATTCATTTTCAATGAGACATGCGCGACAAAGCGATAATCGCGGGTCTCTCTCCTACTAAGTGAAACGCGAAAAACGTGCGTGTGAAAGTTTGCACTCGTGCACGTGTCGTGCACGTGTCGTGCACGGACGACCCAGCGACGCGATCCCAGAAAGTTGAAACATTTTCAACTTTTCCTCGCTGTCGCTCGGGCGAGGACCAATCAACGGAGGTTTCATTCACTGACCAATGAGCGGACAGGATGCTCCGCACATCTCCGAGCAAACATGAAGGAGAAGTTGATTATTATTATGTTTATATAGTAAAATCAGAAGTAAGATTTCACATAACTCTAGCAGCATCTTGTGAAACATCATATCTACCGCTTTATTAACTCTGAACCGCTTAAATAACCTTAATTCCCTCCAACCTGACACAGCCAAACAAAACAACGGAAGTTTCGATTTCGCCATGGAACAGAACGCGTAGACGGCTTTACCGCTGGCCGCTGCCGCAGATCGCCTCCCGTGTGACAGGTAATAAAAGCGACAGCGACAAATTTCGCTGATCGCGGTCGTTTGTCGCCTCCCGTGTGTCGAGCCCATTACGAGTGGCAGCCATTTTTAACACGCATGTGCATCGTTCAACAGCAAGTATATCACAGCCCTAATGGTGATGATTTGACCTTTGACCTCGGTCTGTGAGCAGACTAGTGTAGAAATCAGAAGTGTTTATTGGGTTAGGGTCGGCCGCTGCGACCAAACAGATGATCCAACTTCAAGAAACTTTCCTGGTTTTGTTTCATCTCCGTGTTAAAAACTGAATTACGTTGTTTTTTATTGCTCTCCATCGCAGATGGTCGGTTCTGATCCGTTTGGAACACCAGGAGATGAACTTTGGCACTCCTGGTCCAGAACCACCTCTGGACCAGAACCGGGCTGACTCACCAACACACATCATGTAGTCGTACGCGCCGTCCACACTCATAGTCTCTGTGAAGTAGTTGGCGTTCTGTTTGCGCTCCAGCCAATCGGACCTGCTGGCGTTGTTCCTGTAGAGGCTGTTGATGAGCTACAGGAGAGAAGGTGTTCATCAGGACCAGGACAACCCATCACTTACCTGCCCGTGGGCGTGGCCAACCCGGTGGATCTGACAGAGCCGGGTTGGCCACGCCCACCAGAAGAACAGCTGATAAAGACGAGTCACACAAACATCTGTGACATTTCTGAGGAAAACCGCAGACGACGGTCGTAACATGTCAAGGTAACTCGAAACACCTTCATGTCCAAAATGAAAAGAACCTCGTTTAATATTAGAGGATAGAGATTTTTGTTTTTTCCAGCAGCTGGAACCAGAACCATTCATCATACGTGAACAGGAGGAGACGGAAGTCCCCTTTAAAAATCAAAGAGAGAGGATTCCTCCTGGACCTGACGAGGATCCACAGAGTTCTGCTGGTACCTTCTTGTTCCCTGCAGTCGGACTGACGATGGTAAGTTCTGGTCGGTTTGGTTTGGGTCTGGGCGACTCACACGAGTTAAAGAAAGACTGGATGAACGGCTCCAGGTTCTGTCCTTTCTGCAAAAATAGAACCACAAATGAACTTCTGGACCTGCCTGGAACACCTGAACCTGTCTAGAACACCTACCATACCATACCATACCACCTTTATTTATATAGCACTTTAAAAACACAGCCATACGGCTGACCAAAGTGCTGAACAGTCGCACAATAATACAGATAAAAACATAAAACAGTACTATAAAATACAGCCAACAATAAAAAAAGACAAGCTGATAGAAAAGTACCATTAAAACCTTACAATGGATGATAAAATAAGAGTAGTTACAGCCAAACTAACAGCTAACTGTTAAAAGCAAGGGTAAAATCGTGTGTCTTTAGTCTAGACTTAAAATCTGCCAAGGTGGATGCCAGTCGAACTGTGTCTGGAAGTTCGTTCCACAGTTTAGGACCGGCAACAGAGAAAGCTCTTTGTCTGCATGATTTGTAACACGCTTTCGGGACCTCGAGGAGCAACAGGCTGGAGGACCTGAGTGTACGACTGGGAGTATAAATTGAAAGAAGGTCAGATAAGTACACGGGGGCAAGACCATGGAGGGATTTGAAAACAAAAAGTAGCATTTTATATTGGACCCTAAAAGTGATGGGCAACCAATGAAGGGATTTGAGAACTGGTGTTATGTGCTGGCGCCCGTCAGTACGTGTTAGGAATCTAGCAGCTGCGTTTTGAACGAGTTGAAGTCGGGCAAGGGTCGACTTGTTGACACCCAGCAAAACTGCATTTGAGTAGTCAAGCCTAGATGAGATGAAGGCATGAACAACAGATTCCTGACCTGCCTGGAACACCTGGACCTGTCTGGAACACCTGGACCTGTCTGGAACACCTGGACCTGTCTGGAACACCTGGGCCTGCCTGGAACACCTGGACCTGTCTGGAACACCTGGGCCTGCCTGGAACACCTGGGCCTGCCTGGAACACCTGGACCTGTCTGGAACACCTGGACCTGTCTGGAACACCTGGGCCTGCCTGGAACACCTGGGCCTGCCTGGAACACCTGGACCTGTCTGGAACACCTGGACCTGCCTGGAACATCTGGACCTGCCTGATCCAGCCCTGTCAAAGATCCTTGAAACTGGTTCTGGACTCCGTGTCTCCAGACGTTCTGAAGATGGTTTCTTCTGGACTGAGGCTGATTTCTGACCCGATTTCCTGGTCCTGGTACCAGAACATTTCTAACCAACTCACCTGCTGATATTAACTCACCTCTTTTATCAATTTCCCAGGAACAGATTTAAAGATTTTTCCTGAAAAACACAAAATTCATTAGAAACAGCTAAGCTGAGTTTAGCTTTTGGACCAGAACCCGACCCACCCAGGTTGTTAACATCTGGCAGCATCCGGTCCAGGAACTGGGACTCCATGCTGTTAGGAGACAGGAAGTCGGCCAACAGCTGACTGTTACGGAGCTCAGGAAGCTTCAGGAGCCTCTGCACACAAACACATCAGGTCATCCAAACCACTCTCGGACCAGAACCAGAATCTAAACTCAAGTCCAGCCAGTCACCAGTCAGCTGTTTCTAGAGGTCTTCTACAGCTGAAAGCTAACAGCTGTGGACCAGAACCTTCAGGTCCAGTACCTGCAAATATTCCTCAAACTCTTCCCGCTTGGATTCCAGGAACTCGTAATTCTTCGGTCCAATGATCCTCTTGGATGGAAGCTGAACGTCTGTAAACGTTCCTGCAGAAGAACAAAAACTAGATGATTCCAGAAAACCTCTGCTGGGCGATGATGTCATCTGGACATCCGTTACCATGGAACTCTGTCAGTTTGGATTCCAGGACATAGAACTCCAGGTATCTTCTGTCGACATTCCAGCTCTGCACTTCGTGTCCACCTGCAGGAGGAAGAAAAGAGATCTTCAGACTGACCTGCTGAGAACATCTAGAGGAGCTTCAGCCAGGAGACTGGGTTGTTCAGAACCAGCCCAAATGGACTCAAGTTAGCCAGACTGAGCTGTCAGACAGTGATAAGCAGCTCCGAGAGTTCCTCAGAATAATTCATCTTGGGGCTGATGTTTTCCTGCTAACTCAGGACTGATCTGGGAGGAGGCGGAGCTGAAGGTGGACCTGCTGCATCACGCCGTTATAACAAGCATACAAAAAGAATACTGACTGCTCTTGCTGTCGTCACGTTCCACCTGGATGCAGAACACGGGGATCTTCTCCTTCTTCATGACATCTTCACAGAAGTCGATGAAGGGAACGGAGACGCTCCAGGCCAACAGGTTCCGCTGGTGTACAGGTATGCTGGTGGGCTCAGTCAGGCAGAAGTCCTCCAGGACCATGGTGGCCTCCTCCACCTGCAGAGACGCAAGTCAGAACTGGATCAGAGGACGGGCTCGCCTCTGGTACCATGTCTCACCACGTCGTCGTGGATGTCTTCTGTGGCGCTGGGCGGCAGCAGGGCGCCCTCCATCGTCTGGCTCTTAAACACTCCTTTGATCCTGCTACCAATTCGGCTGATTCCAAAGGTCTCGCCTCGCTTGGACGGATTTCTGCGGTGATCACAGAAATTCATTATCATCACCACCCAATCTGGTTTCATCCAGATTGATGCTGCTTCTGAAGATCTGAGCAGAACCAACCTGCTGATCCTGGAGTTTCTGGTGGGAGATTCTGCTCCTCTCAGCAGGTGTCTGAAGTACTGGGGAAGAAGAAACGTGATGTCAATAAAGCCTCAGCTGGCTTCCAAACCGTCTGCAGATTATTTCCAGTGTAGCAGATAAAAATCCTGAACAGCTGAGGGAGGAAGGTCAGAAAAAGGGAAGCAACAAGGAAAATCTGGGAATTCTCTACGGAGATGTCACTGACAAAGAAACAGGAGAAGATCTGGAACAGGACTTGAGTGAAGACTCGTAGCTGGAGATTAAAGGTCCATTTAAGGGAAATCCAGATGTTGTTATTGGACATGTAGCTGTTTGCCTTGAATAGTAAAAATTACTTGGTTTTTTCAAATGGCACCATCTAGAGGTCGACAACTGTATCGCACCTGTATCTTCTCCCCTTGCCTCTGTGATTACCACCAGAAGCAATGTTTCTCCATGGTGAACGAGGAAGAGCCCAAGTCTAAATTGTCCGAAGCTCATGCCAAAGCCGTTTCAAATGAGCAGTCGCTATCTTTGTTTTTTCACTCAGTAGAGCGCTGTGATTGGCGAGAATGTTGGACAGAGGTAGCTCAGCCGTAGGGAGCGCTAGGGCGCCGCCTCACCAGTCTCACAGGGAGAAGCAATGAAAATGAAACTAAAGGATCTCTACATCCTACAGACCATAAGTGCTGTGTATAATCAGCATTTAAGTGTGGTTTAAAAACGTTATTGACACGTTTACCGCTACAGAATCGTCTGTGACGTACTTCCTGTTACTTTTGGGTGCAGCGAGCTCTACCATAGACCTGCGCTAACTGGTGCATGCATGCTGGACCACCCCATGATGGAATGTCACGCCAGAGGCTTCTGAACACACTCCTGCAGGTAATAAGTTTTACTATAACACAGATTATTACAACCTTAATCCAGCAAAGTAAGACTGAGTGAATGATTTTACCTTCCTGAACTCAGCTTTGTTTGTTTTACGCTGAATTTGCACATATTGGTGAGTTTTAAGCACGTTTTTGGAACAATGTTGCTGTTACCGTCTGTCGGTGTGACATAAGAATGGTGATTTGGCGTTCCCTAGTGGTGATATGTGGATAATGCATCTGAAGTCAGCCCAGTCGTCACAACCACAAATTTCACTTATTAGACTAATGAGCGATGAGACTATTTTAATACGTTCATAATGTCAACACTTTTCTAATCGGCCTTTCTCCTGAAAACCTTTTGTTTTTGACTAGAAATACGATGAAATAATGATTAAATATATACGTTTTAGACAACTTTTATTTAAAGAGCAAGTCACCCCCTACCAGAGTCTTACTCCACTCCCACTTCCTGTTTGAAAAATGCAACAAATGCTGTTGCCTGGCAGACCGAGAGGGCGGAGTTACTAACAAATGGTAAATGGCCTGTATTTGATATAGCGCCTTCTAGAGTCCTGGAACCCCCAAGGCGCTTTACAACACAACCAGTCATTCACCCATTCACACACACATTCACACACTGGTGGGGATGAGCTACGATGTAGCCACAGCTGCCCTGGGGCGCACTGGCAGAGGCGAGGCTGCCGAGCACTGGCGCCACCGGTCCCTCCGACCACCACCAGCAGGCAACGTGGGTTAAGTGTCTTGCCCAAGGACACAACGACAGCGACAGACTGAGCGGGGCTTGAACCTGCAACCTTCCGATTACGGGGCGAGCACTTAACTACACACACACAGGCTCACAACGGCATGATGACATCATAATGTACCAGCTAACGTCACTGTGTACCTCTTAGCCAATAGCAATGGCAGATTTCAATTTAAATGCAGTGCAGTTTTTACCTGAAGAGGGCGCAACCCGACAGTTTAGGCAGAATATTTAAATTTTAACTAAGACGCACTAAAGTGCCAAATTATAACTACACGTGTCCGCAGCATGATTAGACACTCATTCATCTGGTTTATCAGCAAGTGACTTGCTCTTTAAACACGTTAGAAACTAATGTTTAGTAAGTGGGTTTTTTTCTGCCTGCTTGAATTTTGCTGTTGTTTTAAAAAACCAGAAATGTGATTTGAAATTACAAATATTTTAAACATTTATTAGTTTGTTCTAATAAACTTGTTTTTATTTATCTGCCCATAAACCATCATTTTGTAAGGAAGCAAATGGATAAGAAACATGTTAATAGTACATATTTATTAAAATAACTCGTTATTCATACTCACTTCCCCATAACAGGTCACGCAAATCCCGCCCGGCACAACACCTGTTTAATTGCGCCCCACCCAAAGAAACCTTCACCAAATGCCACTGCTGCTACAGCCTGCTGAGGTTCCTGTGGGGCGTGGCTAAACTGACCTGCAGCTTGGACTACCTTGTTTCTAGCTTTCTAGGCTAGCGGATTGTAGCTTTAAGACACATTTAGCTGAAGATTGGAGCCCAGACAGCCCTGATGCAACATGGGGGGGCACATCAGAAACACCTCGGCTGTTCTCTCACCTCGTCGCTGTGGCAGAACATGGGAGTGAAAACCTTCTCCAGCAGAGACAGAACGTGTTCGTACGCCTCGAACAGGCAGCGCATCGTCTGCAGCTTCACCACATCAGAGTACGGACCTTCAGCAACTATCAGACAACAGCAGGACACACCGTCATTCTTTACAACATCAGGTCACACCCGCATGTGTAGCATCAGGCCACATCTGTAGCATCAGGCCACACACACATGTGTAACATCAGGCCACACCCACATGTGTAGCATTAGGCCACACCCACATGTGTAACATCATGCCAGACCTGTAGCATCAGGCCACACCCACATGTGTAGCATCAGGCCACACCCACACCTGTAACATCAGACCGCACCCACATGTGTAGCATTAGACCACACCTGTAGCATCAGGCCACATCCACATGTGTAGCATTAGACCACACCTGTAGCATCAGACCACACCCACATGTGTAGCATTAGACCACACCTGTAGCATCAGACCACACCCACTTGTGTAGCATCAGGCCGCACCCACATGTGTAGCATTAGACCACACCTGTAGCATCAGGCCATATCTGTAGCATTAGGCCACACCCACATGTGTAGCATCAGGCCACACCTGTAGCATCAGGCCATATCTGTAGCATTAGGCCACACCCACATGTGTAGCATCAGGCTGCACCCACATGAGTAGCATCAGGCCACACCTGTAGCATCAGGCCATATCTGTAGCATTAGGCCACACCCACATGTGTAGCATCAGGCTGCACCCACATGTGTAGCATCAGGCCACACCTGTAGCATCAGGCCACACCACATGTGTAACATATGGCCACACCCACATGCGTAGCATCAGGCCACACCCAACCTGTAACATCAGACCGCACCCAGATGTGTAGCATTAGACCACACCTGTAGCATCAGGCCACACCCACATGTGTAGCATTAGACCACACCTGCAGCATCAGACCACACCCACATGTGTAGCATCAGGCCGCACCCACATGTGTAGCATTAGACCACACCTGTAGCATCAGACCACACCCACATGTGTAGCATCAGGCTGCACCCACATGTGTAGCATTAGGCCACACCCACATGTGTAGCATCAGGCCAGACCTGTAGCATCAGGCCACACCCACATGTGTAGCATCAGGCCACACCCACACCTGTAACATAAGACCGCACCCACATGTGTAGCATTAGACCACACCTGTAGCATCAGGCCACACCTGTAGCATCAGACCACACCCACATGTGTAACATCAGGCCGCACCCACATGTGTAGCATTAGACCACACCTGAAGCATCAGGCCATATCTGTAGCATCAGGCCACACCCACATGTGTAGCATCAGGCTGCACCCACATGTGTAGCATTAGACCACACCTGAAGCATCAGGCCATATCTGTAGCATCAGGCCACACCCACATGTGTAGCATCAGGCTGCACCCACATGTGTAGCATTAGGCCACACCCACATGTGTAGCATCATGCCAGACCTGTAGCATCAGGCCACACCCACATGCGTAACATCAGGCCAGACCTGTAGCATCAGGCCACACCCACACCTGTAACATCAGACCGCACCCAGATGTGTAGCATTAGACCACACCTGTAGCATCAGGCCACACCCACATATGTAGCATTAGACCACACCTGTAGCATCAGACCACACCCACATGTGTAGCATCAGGCCACACCCACATGTGTAGCATTAGACCACACCTGTAGCATCAGGCCACACCCACATGTTTAGCATTAGGCCTCACCCACATGTGTAGCATCAGGCTGCACCCACATGTGTAGCATTAGGCCAAACCCACATGTGTAGCATCAGGCCAGACCTGTAGCATCAGGCCACACCCACATGTGTAGCATCAGGCCACACCCACACCTGTAACATAAGACCGCACCCACATGTGTAGCATTAGACCACACCTGTAGCATCAGACCACACCCACATGTGTAGCATCAGGCCGCACCCACATGTGTAGCATTAGACCACACCTGTAGCATCAGGCCATATCTGTAGCATCAGGCCACACCCACATGTGTAGCATCAGGCCACACCCACACCTGTAACATAAGACCGCACTCACTTGTGTAGCATTAGACCACACCTGTAGCATCAGGCCACACCCACACCTGTAGCACCAGGCCACACCCACACCTGTAGCATCAGGCCACACCCACACGTGTTAGCATCAGGCCACAACCACATCTGTAACATCGGGCCACATCCACATGTGTAGCATCAGGCCACACCCACACCTGTAACATTAAGCCACACCCACAACTGTAGCATCAGGCCACACCCACAACTGTAGCATCAGGCCACATCCACATGAAGGCAAGTACAATATGTAATTAGGTGGCTTGTGATTGGCCGCATCCACCGCATCCAGATGTTCTTACTGCTCCGGATGTCCTCCGTGATGAACGAGTCGAAGCGGATCTTGTCGAAGCTCTCGTCCAGGCAGTAGGTGTGGTAGATGTTGACCACCTCGCCGTGCAGACGCTGAAGCTCGGAGTCGCTCAGCTCTGGACTCAGGATCTTATCATTGAACTCCTCTGGAGGACAGGTTGAGGGTTTGACGCCGATGGCGGTTCTAGGATGTGACGATGCGGTTGGTTTTTGATCTTACCGGCGGCGAGGCAGAACTGCAGCACATGCACGGCTCCTTCCTGCTTCAGGAAGTTGATGAATCGAAAGAGAAGGTCCTGCTGCTCCCTGATGTCCTTCAGCTCCAGCTTCAGCACCTGCAGAAGCAGATCCTCTCTTACGGCACCTGCAGCTCAGGAAGCTGAACTGGGAAAACCGGAGAGGAACTCACAGATGGCTTCCTGGCGCTGGCATCAGCATACCTGTGCAGAAATGGAACCAGAGGAGATGGTGCTTCTGTGGCTTCTTCTGGCTGCAGAAGAACAATCAGAGTCAGACGCCCTTCACCAACAATAAAACCCATTCAGAACCAGAACCGGACCTGCAGACTTACTGGAGTCTGGTCCACAAAGATCAGAACCATGAGGTTCACTGTGTCCTGAAACCAGATTTAGGATCAGAATTATGAAACCAGAAATTCTCAGAACCAGGTCTGCTGGTCTCACCGGGTCAGCCATGAAGTCCATGGTCGGCAGGACAACGGATCCGGCCATCACCTCCCGTAGCAGCAGAGCCAGAGACCTGAACCAGAACCAGAGTCTGACAGGATGCTGGTACCAGAGACCAAAGTTCCAGTCTGAACTGGTTCTGTTCTGAGTCGACCCAGTGGGCCTGCTGGTTCTGGACCTACCTGCAGTCTGTGGCTTTAGGAGGCAGCAGGAAGGGGAACAGCATCTCCGTCAGCTTCCGGAGGTACAGCAGCTCGTCCTTCCGGCTCTGCAGCGCCACATGGAGGTCGGATCCGTACTCCTCCAGCGCAGCCTTCTCCAGACTCTCCCCGTTCCCCACTGGAACAACGGACCGAAACCAGGAGAGTCCAAGTGAGCCCAGATGGGTTTGATAATAAAAGTGTCGGGAGATGACCTCTGACCTTTAACCCGAGCTTTCGCCATGATCTCAATGTGCTTCATGACGGTCTTCATGACTTGGTCCATAAACACAGCCGGAACGTCCACCTGCAGAACAACTGGGTCACGACTAGAACCAGATCATCCAAAGCAGAGCTGTTAACCCGGATAAGGAGACCAGAAGATGAGACTAACTGGGCCGGGCCAGAACCCTGTTAAACCTGGAATGGTTTCTGGTTATTGATCATAAATGGATCATCTGTCAGAACCAGAACCGGTTTAACCGACACAATAACTAGTCAACAAGCAGCTGATAACGGAAGCTCCGACTGGGTTGAGGTGAAGAACCCGTCACCTTCTGGGCTCGGCGGATCAGGACCGATGCAAAGAAACGGAAGATCATCCTGACCTCATCCAGACACCCCTCGTCCTCCGTGATGTCCCTGAAGCCAGACAAGAAGGTTTTAACTGCTCATGGTGGGTCGGTTCTGAGCAGAACACGTCTGGGTCGGTCTCACCTGTACCAGGGGTACACAAACTTCTCCAGAACCAGCTTGAAGACCTGCAGGTAGAAATCAGAACCATGATGTGGATCTTTCACAGAGACAACAAAGCTGCTCCTGCTGTCAGGTACCTCGGCTACCAACGCGTCCACTTTGGACCGAACCTTCAGGTCCAACCAGGGCTGGAAGTTCTCCAAAAGCAGAGCGGTTCTGGAACAAATCAGTCAGCTGGTTTGTTTCATGCTAAAGGAAACCAGTTTGACCAGTTTAAAGGAGGTAACTCAGTAGCTCTTTAACCGCCTAGAAGATAAAATCACCAGAACCAGAACCAGGATCTTGAAATGAACCCTGAAGCTGACTGGGAGCCAGTGAAGCTGGAGGAGTAGCGGGGTGATGTGGGTGTGTTTGTAGGACTTGGTCAGAACCACCTGTAGATGGTTCAGGGAGGTTCTGCTCAGGCACGTGAAGAGAGAGTTGCAGTAGTCTAAGCGTGAGGAGATGAAGGTGTGGAGAACTGTCTCAGGACTCAGCTTAGCAGGCTCATCCCTTAAGTCATCAGAGGTCACTCTAAAGGTTCTGGTACCAGAACTAAAACTGCATCAAAGTCTGAACCTAAAATGTAAAGAAGCAGACCCGGGTGAGGACCAGATGGACCTACCGGTGGCGTCGACACTTGACCTTCCCACAGACAGTGCAGCTGTGGCCCAGAGGAAACAGCCCAGGCTCTCGTCTCTGTAGGACACAAAAACGTTCAGCCGTTCTGTCACCAGTGACCCGAGTCTGCACTGACGGACCATACTTTGTTTCTCTGCTTCACAGTGAAGATGAAGTTTGGAAGCAGCGACTCGGGTCCGAGCATGCAGTAGAAGGCCACAGCACCAGCCAGAAGCGACCAGAACGTCATCAGGATGTGGAGGTACCTGCAGGCAGGAAAACAGGGGAGGGTCAGAAGAACACCAAGGAGCAGGAACTCTGGACCTGAAGCTCCAGGTTCTGAAGCTGGTTACACTCCTGCCGGTGGTGGCTTGTCCACAGGGGGCACTAGGGCGCCGCCCCACTAGTCTCACAGGAAGAACAGTCACCACATAAGGACCTGTACATCATAGCCTGTAAGTCATCGTCGTCATCCTCCGCTTATACGGGTCCAGGTCGCGGGGGCAGCATCCCAACTAGGGAGCTCCAGAAAGTCCTCTCCTTGGCCACCTCCACCAGTTCCTCCGGCAGGACCCCAAGGCGTTCCCGGACCAGATTGGAGATGTAACCTCTCCAACGTGTCCTGGGTTGACCCGGGGGCCTCCTGCCGGCAGGACATGCCCGAAACACCTCCCCGGGGAGGCGTCCAGGAGGCATCCTGACCAGATGCCCAAACCACCTCAACGGACTCCTTTCGATCCGGAGGAGCAGCGGTTCTACTCCGAGTCCCTCCCGAATGTCCTAGCTCCTCACCCTATCTCTAAGGCTGAGCCCGGCCACCCTACGGAGGAAACTCATTTTGGCCGCTTGTATCCGCGATCTCGTTCTTTCGGTCATTACCCAAAGCTCATGACCATAGGTGAGGATTGGGACGTAGATCGACCGGTAAATCGAGAGCCTGGCTTTCTGGCTCAGCTCCCTCTTCCCCACGACAGATCGGCTCAGCGTCCACATCAATGCAGATGCTGAACTAATCCACCTGTCGATCTCCCGATCCCTCCTACCCTCACTCGTGAACAAGACCCCGAGATACTTAAACTCCTCCACTTGAGGTAGGACTTCTTTCCCCACCCGGAGTTGGCAAGTCACCCTTTTCCGGTCGAGAACCATTGTCTCAGATTTGGAGGTGCTGATCCTCATCCCAGCCGCTTCACACTCGGCTGCGAACCTACCCAACAAGAGCTGAAGGTCAGAGCTGGATGAAGCTAGGAGGACCACATCATCCGCAAAAAGCAGAGACGAGATTCTCCTGCCACCAAACTCGACACACTCCACACCACGGCTGCGCCTAGAAATTCTGTCCATAAAGGTAATGAACAGAACCGGTGACAAAGGACAGCCCTGGCAGAGTCCAACCCTCACTGGGAACAGGTCCGACTTACTACCGGCTATGCGGACCAAACTCACGCTCCTCTGGTAAAGGGACTGAATGGCCCTTAACAGAAAGCCACCCACCCCATACTCCTGGAGCGTCCCCCACAGGGTGCCCCTGGGGACACGGTCATAAGCCTTCTCCAAATCCACAAAACACATGTGGATTGGTTGGGCAAACTCCCATGCCCCCACCCTTGCAAGGGTATAGAGCTGGTCCACAGTTCCACGGCCAGGACGAAAACCACCTTGCTCCTCCTCAATCTGAGATTCAACTATCGATCGGACCCTCCTCTCCAGTACCTTGGAGTAGACCTTTCCAGGGAGGCTGAGGAGTGTGATCCCCCTATAGTTGGAACACACCCTCAGGTCACCCTTCTTAAAGATGGGGACCACCACCCCGGTCTGCCACTCCACAGGAACTGCCCCCGATGACCACGCAATGTTGCAGAGACGTGTCAACCACGACAGCCCTACAACATCCATAGCCTTGAGATACCCAGGACGAATCTCATCCGCCCCCGGTGCTCCGCTGCTGTGTAGTTGTTTGACTACCTCAGCAACTTCTGCCCCCGAGATAGGACCTGCCTGTAAGTGTGGTTTAAAACGTTCTTCACACCTTTACCGCTACACAGTCGACTGGTGATGTACTTCCTGTTACTCTGGGGGCAGCCATCTCTACCATAGACCTACGCCAGGTGGGTCCAAAGTCCGGCCCACGGGCCAATCATGGCCTAGCTTCAGTCTAGTTGTGTATTATTTATGACTCGCTTCATTGGTGTAATTCATTTTATCGCCACATGGTGGCAGCACTTTTCTGTCCTGCTACCTCATTAAAGACACCCAGCCGTAGACTAACGACTAACTTACTTGCAGTACGACCAGGTCAGTCCAGAGTCATCTCCAGGTAACGACAGTTGGAACTAGTTTGTGTCTCAGGAATAACTCTTAAGGAGTTGAACAAATCAGTTTGTTCTGCAGGAACTATCTTGTTGTATCAGCTTCGCAGGTGCGGAAAAAAAAAGGTTTTGACCATGTGTCAAAATATTTGGTGGGTTAAAGAGGTTTTTGCTTCAGGTGGCCAGCTTGAAGCTTCTCCAGAACTGAAGAATCACCAGCGTGATCTGGTTTTAATGTTATGATGTTATGATTGTGTAGCCAACCAGAGGTTGACAAGTTTGGATGTTACCAAGAATCTCAGAGACACATGCCTTCTTTGATCCGTAGGCTCTGATCTGGGTAAAAGATTAATTATGTGTCATGGACTTAACTTTACCTTACTTTGTACTTGTGTGAGTGCAAAACCTTGTCAAGTAAACATGTTGAAACAATCATTGAGCGCAGATGAATGAAACATTTCATTATTTATAATTATTATACGTAGCAATAAACAAACGTTTATTTAATGATTATCTAGCTTGTAAATTTCAGAAGTTCATATTTAATTTTAAAAATCTTCTTTCTTCTTTCAAGTGAGGAGTTTAGATAAAAGGGTTGCTCTGTGAGGGATCTTGGAAAGAACAGGATTGTCAATGTTATGATTTTGTTATCTCTGTCAGAGCGGCAGGCTCTGAGCTCCAGCTGGTGTGAGGAAAGCAGGCTGATTTAAAGGGGACACGTGCAGTCTCGTGTCTCCTTTTTGACCAGATGTTGAATGGTCAAACAGTACCTACACTGACCATTGCTGGACGTTACACCTAGGTTCCAGACATCACCTTTAGTTCCATGCACTCACACAGTAAATAGTTAACCACTTTGTCAAGTTTTAATTGTTTGTAAAATAAATTCTTACTTTTATAAACCTGACTGTTTCCTGAATCAAAACTAGGTGTACAATCCCCTAATAAAAAAGACTACTAGAATCTTCTGATTAAACACAATAAACACCAGGCAGTGTGATATTCTATAATTAGATAAGAGTACTTCAGCTTACTGGTCACAAGTAGAGTTAATATACTGAGCTTAAGTACCCAGTTTAGCTCACCCTACACCGGTGAGGGACATTTATATGTTTGGACTAAATAATGAATGATAGCAACCAGGTGACTTAATGGTTTTATGCTGTTACCATGCCCAGGTCACGTGAGAGCCGCCAGGTGACGCTCACCTGTTGAGCAGCACCGTAAGCGACGCCAGGCCCAGCAGCAGGCAGCAGGACACCGGATACTGCCGTCCGGTTTCCCGCACCGTGTCAATCTTCAGAGCCGCCCTCAGAACCTCCAGGTGGGTCCAAACTCCCGCCATGCCCGTGGCCTGGTCCTAATGGCAGCTCGAACCGGTAACGACCATGTTTGCGATAAAACCGAGTCAGCAGTTGGGCTTCAGGTTCCGGAGGTCCCGACTTCCAGCAGAACACCTCTACGTCCCGTTAACGACCCGGTCTCCGTTATTTAGCCTCCAGCTCACTTTGCTGTTCGTGTTTGAGACTTCTGCTGAAGTCCTGAGCGACTTCCTGCCAGAGCGGCAGCGCTAATCCAGGCAGGTTGCCAGGTCTGGTCAGAAAAACGGAACCGAGGCGCTTCACCCGGGTCACTAACGGGCTTACGTTCTGTGGTTATGGAAATCCATTATGATCCACAATACAGAAGCTCTGAGTGCTGCAAACAACCAGCAGGGGTCAGTGGGTGTTTAGATTAATGAGCAGCCTCAGCTCAGAGAAATAGTTTGTCCCCCAGTACTAGTGAGCTGACCCTGACTGTATCAGCGTCCCAGGACGGTTTACAGGCAGGCTCACCGTGGTCCAGTACACACCAGGAGAATCTCAGACATAGACCGGCTTACTCGCTGGACTCATGAGATCACAAGATCTCTCGAGACTTCAGAGGTTAGGGGTTGCTTATGCATCTGTGATAAACCAAAAAGGAGGAAATCAGGTTTGACGTCATACATGATTTCCGCTGCACTTGTGGAACGATGCTGAGCTGTTGGGTCACGTATGTAGACGTATGCTAACGCTGAGATTAACGCGTTCCACAGAAGGGCTCGCGGCTAAAGTAAAGCCTAGTTCTGTCTGTGGTGGTGTACCAGTGCTGTAATTTTGGTCACGGTGGCAGGCTAGTCAGATTTGGGCTAAGCCAAGTATCACAAAGTTTACGTTTCTCGTGCGGCGTACCAATGTGTGAGTCTCCGCCCACTCGTCTCAGTCGTGGTGCAGCGCTCCACTAGCCTGCAGCTGCTGTGTCTCACCTTTAACGTTCTTCAGTATTTTCTGTTCCCATTTAAGTGTCACATGTGTCACCAGTTAGTTAATCATAATTCATTATTTTTACTTAACATTTACAAAAACAAAGCATGCTGGGAAATCTGTCCATCCAATCAGCTTAATCAGAAACGTCATCGCTGACAAACCAACTAGTTACGCTAAGTTGACAGTGAGAGACGCTAACAAGACTTCAGGGTTAGGGTTGGGAGAGAAACCCAAAGAGGTGTTATCTTTTAAAACCAGGTTGTGCCGAAGTCGGTTACTGCAGCGGTTCTGAGCGGTTTGTCTATGCGAGCGGCGAGTTTCCCTGTGACTGAGAACGAGGACACTGGAGTTCCCGTCATCAGTAGGTTTGTGCGTAGAAGCACCGACCTGCTGCTGTGTGTGAAACCTGGTGTGTGTTTCTTTAATATTTATTTCAATGAAAAACCTGCAAAACTCCTACTCAGTAAGTGATCCTGCTGGATAATTAAAGAAAATTCTGATCCAAACCAATAAAACTCAAACATTACAATATGTCATAGTTGTGATCTCTGAGTTTAAATGTTGATTAATATTAAAAATAATAATGATTTAAACTCAGAGATCACAACTATAAAACACACTACCCTACTACTTAGTGTGTGTGTATAAATGAGCTTTAGGAGAGCTGGTGGGTCGTTGCCCGTGCTGCGGTGTACTGCAGCGAGCTGCTTCTGGACAGCTGAGCTTCTCTGCATGGCGGCTGCTTTTACTGACCCATAGCATAGCAGGCTCAACATGCAGTCTTGTCTTACATCAACGTTATTCCAGTAGGAATATTAGCTTCCTGCTGCTGACTTGGTAAAGAACCACAGAATTCCACTACAGGGAGAAACCTTCCAACATCCCATGATCTGCATTTCTCCTACCAGAGGCTGTTTACAAGTGAAACAGGAAGTGAAACATTAATACAGAAACACTTGATTGGTTGAAATGTCCCTTTAAGTGAGAACAAATGAAAAGCTAATGAGGTTTAATCAATTTCCCTCTGGGATTAATAATGTATTTTTGAATTGAATTAATTTGTTCTCACTGCTCTCTAAGTTACTTTTATAATCAGCTTTAACCCTTTGATGCATAACGGTCACTACAGTGGACAGGAACTCAAAATTGTTATTTATTTGTTTTTGCTATTAAGCACAGCTGTCGAAGACTTTATTGCATTTGAGCCCCTCCATTTGGACTTCAGTAAGCCAAGCCACCATATTTCATGTTCAGAATGCACGCTGTCCACTGAGGTGTACATGTAATAAATTATTTGTAAATTATACAATTTTACAAAAAATATGTTGAAATTTGTTTCATTCACACCTAAAGACGAACGAAAAAAATTGTTTAAAAAATCATGGTTGAAGATTTCATAATTCATGCACCAAAGGGTTAAAAGCACCAGAAGTGTATTTTTAATCTGACATGGCAACCCATAATCCAACCACCACCTCCTGTACATTAAGGACCTGTTTCTATTCCATGTTGTTTGAATCCAGTTTAGTTTGACTACGGTTAAACAGTTTATGGTTTTGTGGCCGTGCTCTAATAAATAATAAATACAGAAGGTTCAATAACTTTATTATAAAAATAGGTTCACGTCATGTCGCTGTACAGTATAAAACATCGCATTTAGAAAAACTGATTAAAAACTCACTTTTACAAACTGGGTTCAAAACCACCATCAAGCTTCTGACCGCTGGGATGAGACGAGGCTGAAGCACCAATGAAGCGACCGATTTCCTACAATTCCCAGAATTCCTCTGAGCTGTCAGTCAGCAGCGAGCTTTAGCTTTAGGGATTTAAAATTCCATAAAGGACTAAAATGAACATTAGTAGAATAAAGCTACAGATGGCCCCTTTACTGGTTATGTCACCACATGCAGACCTGTAGATGAACACATGATTAATCAGACTAAATATAACGTGTCTGAAGTGTCGGGTATGATCACCAGTTCACAGGTGAATACATATGTGGTGATGGGAGGAATCTGAAGTGCTGCAGTTCTAGGGATGGTTTAAGAAGCAGGAACATTTAAATAACTAAACAAAAACAAAAAAAGCCGATCCCGGCAGGAAAGGCCCAATCCCGGCAGGTAGGGGTCATTCCCGGCCGGCGAAGGCCTGATCCCGGCCGGTTATAAATGAAGCCTGATGGCATTCGGTTTACTTAAGTTTTGCTTGAAAAGGCAGAAAAAATTGTGACAATTAAAATCTCAGTTCTCAAGACTAAACTGGTTCTGGTTCCGTTTTGAACCTGAAAACGGGACCACCCTGGTTCTGGGACTGCTCTACATCTGGCCAGACAGTTTGAGTAACCTGTCAGCATCATCTTAAGTGTTTCTGGTTCAAGTTTCATTTACAACCGGATTGTGGAATCATTCCTGATGACATCACATCGGCGTTCCTTCATGGAAGACAGAGGCTGACTGCTTAGCAGGACATGGTTTATTTGACCATCTGGAGGCGTGGGCGTGTCTGCTCTGCTGTCTGTGCAGACCTCGGAGGAGGTCTGACAGAGACATCACGCTGAGGTAGTTCACGCTCCGTTCTGCTGGATTACCTGGTCACCAGGTGAGCACACCAACGTCACCAGTCAAGTCCGTCTAAATAAATCGAGTCCAATGAAAAGTGCAAAGCTTTATCCAGAAAGATCAGGAACTCCTCCTCAGCACGGCTCACATGGCTGATCTGGATCTGGGTGAAAGGGGCGGGGCTTGTTAACGCTTTACAACAAAATGATTCTCCTCAGATGTAGTGGGACACCTGCTCCTCTACAAGCAGGAGCAGTGGGTCAGCTGACCTTACCGTTGCCTCAGCGGACAGCCGGCGGTGAGCCACGCCTGCGCCGTCTTCATAGCAACGCATCAGGACCAGCCTCCACCCCTTCCTCCGGCTAGTCAAGTGACAAAAGAAGCAATTAGAGAACGGAAACAGCATGACACACACACACACACACCTCTGAGCATTAGCAGGGAAAGCATTCATTCACACATGTAGTAATGCTTTAAAGGACAAACAGCTGGCTCTGAGAAGAAACAGGTGAAAGGGACAGAAAGCAGGTGAGCAGCAGGTAAATCTAGAACAGGCGAGTCGTGCAGCACAGACTGAGGCATGCAGGGTTAGCATCCAGGCCTTCAAACAGCAAGAAGATCCTTCTGGGACAAGAAAAGCTTCACTTTGGGACTCAAATTGTGCTTTTTCTCCCATGGGTCGGTAAGGAACGTGGGCGGGGCTTACTCTTGATGCTGCCTTCACGCTGAATTTACGACACCAATTTGTCAGACGTTAATGTTTTTGGATGGATGGAGTATGCCACTCTACACATACAGAGCACTGGAGATGCCGACTCAGGAGTAGGTGACTCATGCATGGTGACACTGTAGCACGTGGCCAACTTTGGCAAACCTTTGGTCCTTTTCCTTCCACAAGGAGCCTTAAATTTGAAGGAAATTTGAAAAGAGAATTTGCCGAAACATGAATTTGAAACACAATTTGAAGTTTTGTACACGTGTGCGTGTATGTTTATTAATGCAGACAAACAGCAGAGTACAAGCCAAAATGTGAAGCCAGAACCAGGAGCGCCGCGGCCCCGTTTCCTTTCTGCTCCAGGACAACACACGCAGTACTTAGACAATACAAATCGTAAGTTCATTGGTTTAAACACATGTGCAGGAGACATTAGCGTTGTTGCTGTTAGCTACTGAAACATGGAAACCAGAATGTCTAAAAACACAGAGCCGGAGCCAGAATGCCGCTCCAGCACATTGGTCGTCTAAAAAAAGGGTTTAAAAGTTTGCTGTGAAAATCGTACAAACCAGGCAGGAGTAACACGTGGGAGTGTGGCTATGTTGGGAGTCCAAGTGTATTATTCAAATAAAGATCTGCTCATGTTACCAATTTGGAGGAAAACAGAAAAAAATGCAGGCAACTGTGAGGACTGAGGGCCAATCAGATCAAGTCTCTAAAAAGACAAAAACAAAGAGCTTATTTAATCGAAGCCCGTCGGCTCTACTTCCACTGTTGCCCAAAAGAATCCTGATAAAACTCCTGGTTGTCAGATTTGTAACCATAGTTACCAGAATGATCGCCACCATGGAGCGGCTGCTGAACAATGGGTTGCGAGCCCCAGTTCTGATTATTGGTCTGGCGCCGTTTGGAATCGGGCTGGTTGTACCCGTCAGCTTTGCGCTTTCCTCCTACATTTCCACCGCGACCACCCCGAGCACCACGTACCCCTCCTCGCCCTCTCGGCTGCATGCCTCCTCGTGCTCTGCGCCCGCCTCGGCCTGGTCCTGGCCCACCGCGCTGGGAGAAGTTGGCCCTGCCCCTGGGCGGCCCCACGCCGCCACGTCCTCTAGCTGGCGAGGCTCCGCCCCGGAGGCCTCGGCTGCCGCTCCGCCCTCTGCCCTGGTAGTCATCGTAGCCATAGTACGGGTCATCGTAGCCGCTGCGATAGTTGTGATAGTCGTAGCTGTAGTAGTCATAGTAGTCCTCGTAACTGTAGTAGTCAGGAGCGTAGGAGTAGCCGCCGCGATTGGCCCCTCGGCCCCGCCCCCTGCTGGAAGGAGATACGTGGGCAGGAGGGGGGAAGTGGTAATAGTCATTAAACCTGGTGGATAGAAAAAAAACACACATCAAAGCTCTGATTCTCCAGGTAAACCACTATTATAAAGCTGTTTGTTTCTTTAGGCTCACTGTGGGTAAATAGTGATGATGTCATCCTGCCACTTAAGGGGAGGGACTTACATCTGTGTCCTAGCGGCTTGTCTCTGGGCTTTACGCTCTTGTCTTTTCAGATCTGGCGGTTTGGCAAAAACAATCTCGATGGGCTCCCCTTCCAGCTCCTTCCCGTTCAGGTCTTGAAGGGCCTGACGAACACAAACCGGGTTTAGGACGCCGTCTGAAGCGGCTGTACGGTGTTGGAGTTCTGCCGTACCTTTGCTGCTCCGTCCCGCTCTGCAAAGTGAATAAAGGCGTAGTCTTTTAGTTTCTTCACTCGCTCTAAATTTCCAAACTGGCTGAAGGTCGTCTCCAGGAGCTCCTCCGTAACGCCGTTGGCGAGATTCCTGACAAATAAGACCTTCACCTGCAACAGGAAGCAGCAGCAGCTCAGCTTCGGGCCGCCTGTCCCGCCGCGCTACTTTAACTGAAATATACGTTATTAGTTCCTGACTTCCCCTCGAGCCTCTTCGGGCTCGGTAAGTCTCGGCTCACCTTGGCCATGACATCTGGGTCGGGGTCCTCGATGGGATCCGCCCACTCGACCGTCACCAGGTTGCCCCAGACCTTGACCTTACCGCTCATTAGTCGGCGGCGGGCCTGAGCAGCGGTTTTGTGGTCTTCGTACTCCAGGAAGCAGAAACCTCGGTTCTTCTTCTTGTCATCGGGTTGATGGTACAGTATGACATCACTGACACCTTCTGCTCAGACAGAAAACAGCGATCACAGAGGGCTTGTGGTCAGATGCGTTTCTACGGCAGCGCCTACCTGTGACTTTAGAGAACTCTTCCACGATCTGCTCCTTGTTTTTGTTCTTGGGGATGGAGCCAACAAACAGCCTGTTGTTGGCAACAGAGATGCAAACGCCGATGTGCTTCCCAGGGCGGATCTCGTAGTTGTTACACTACACAACACAACACAGAGCTTAGAGATGATGAGTTTACCTTCAACACCTGGGCTACTTCTGTTTAACTGACCAGCTTCACAGCCTCCTGGGCTCCTTCTTTAGCACAGAAGGTGATGAAGGCGTAGCCCCTGTTCAGGCTGCTCAGGGGGTCCATCATTAACCTGAGGTCCCAGATAGGCCCCGCCTTCTCAAAGAGAGGAACCAGCTCATCTTCAAACAGGTCACGAGGAATCTTTCCAACAAATATCTGGGGGTGGGAGTCCAACCGTGTCCGTTAGGCTGTCCGTGTTTCATTGGTGATAGCATTTACTGGCTGTGTGTTTGACCTTCATAAGCTGAAACATAAATGATTTTTCCCTCTCAGGTTTGATCTTCAGACCCGCAGACATCTCACCTCAGTCCCGATGGTTGGCTGGGGACCGGAGAACACAGACTCGGGTGGAGGTCCTCCGTACTTCCTCTGGCCTGTCGTTACGTCCAGGGTGTAGCTGGTTCTTTCTAGCAGCTCTTTTATCTTTGCCTCGTCTGGTCCTTTGGTGGAAGGTGAGACTTTAGTCCCTTGTTTCTCTCTCTGCCTGTAGGTCTTCATCACCCCACAAAGAAAGGCACTTTTGTTCTGGAAAACAACAATTCCTTTTCAAATGAAAAAAGTCAGTGTGAAAGCCTCCAGGTGAGGATGCTTACCTGTACGTGTGACAGATCACTCTCCTTAAACTGGACCAGCACCTGCAGAGCTCCATCTTCATTAAACTCCTTTAAAGCTTCGAGGGCTCGTTCATCCAGGTCACTGTGAGCCACCAGACCTGTGGCAGGAAATGCAGTAACTATTATTAGATGCACTTAATGATGTTCTGCTCTCACACCAACCAACACCACCATACAGGTAGGAAACACTGTTGTCAGGTAACTGCAGACCGTACCTTCTGCAAACAGCTCATCTAGCTTCTCCGCTACCTTCTGAGCTAAACCAGCTTCCAACAAGGCCGGGAAATGTTCCGTGTGGGCCACTGCTGATGTGTCCGTGGGCTCCTCTGTGTTCCCGTTAACGTGGTCTGTGGCCATGTCTCCAGACATCTGCAGACACAGAGCTCAGTTACCACCGGGGCTCATGGGAGACAGATCTATGTCTTTTAGAAACGCTGAGTAAACATGTACAAATTGTTCTGTAGCCAGTTTTAAACCGTTAGATCTTTAACTAGAAGTGCTCACGGCGCATGTGCACACATGCATCAGCGCAGCTCACCAGCTGTTTCCCTATTTGCTCATTTTTATTTGTACACTATTGCACACAATAACAAGGACTGTCAAGACGGCGTGTTTGTCAGATTAAACTGATAAGATGTTGATTCACTTTCATCGTCTTCCTCCTCCAACCTCCAGCGATCCCAACGGACAATAACAACTGGGGATGTATGCTTACCAAACTTTCTTTAACCGGCTAGCGACGCTCCGTAGCGGTCAATAGCCCCCCCCAAACATTTGCCTCGCTCTATGAATAACACTTTCTCCATCTACTCTTTAATACAATGACTCACGACTTAAGTCCCACACTCGTTATGTTTATGAACAAAAGTAAAGAGAGTGGGATGACAGCTGGATTGTCCGTCAGACTCAGCGGACCATCTGATCTCAGATACGCAGCGCTGCTTGTGATCACGTGCTGATAAGTGCAGTCTGGCCGCGGTTTTAACACCTAGTGTAATTATTTAGTTGAATGCAAGAAAACTTAATTTCTTTATTGTACTGGACAAATAAGGCATCAGGCATAAGGAGCGTCACGGCCGACGGACCTGCTGCTGGTCTCGGCTCGGCGCTCTGATGTGAGGCTTTTTGTGCTCCAAGAATGAAATAACGAAAGAACAAACAATAACCGCTAACTCTAATAACCGCTTGTGTTTCAGCACATTTGTTAGGTCTTGTGATGAGCTCATTTCTTCTTCTGCGGTCGCCCAGTAAACCATTTGACAGTGGCACTCTTGCGTCCTCTAGTGGCACAAAATATATTGCACCAAGCACAGCAGAAGGACTTGAAACAGTTAACTGGAAAAAACTAGTTTACCTGGTCACAACATTAAAGGCAATTAAGCAGTTAACTACGTGCATCCCTAATAATACGATAAGTCTGACGTGTTGTGTAAAAACAGCTGATTTTAGCATATTTGTGGGCCCAACATGTCGCTACCAGACATACAGTGTGAGCACGTAACTCGTGAGACTTGCTCTGCAAGGAAGTCGTACAGTTTGAGCTGAAACTCAACTCTACCAGTTAAAACACCGCCCAGTTAAAGGGCAAATTTTTATTTCCTGTGATGAAATGTAGATCCCTTTGCGTTGGTTGCACCAGCACATGTAACAGTTTGGACTGTTTACCATGATGCTTCTTTCATTTAAATTCAGTCTCGGAAATATTCCTCAGCTTTTAGTATCGCGATATTTTCTACTCTGTATCGCGATACGTATCGTATGAACATGCATCCCTAACTCTGAACACAAAGTTTTTACGACAGAATAAACCCCCTCAATGCTCTTGACTTACTAGTTTGATTATGAATCTTTTCTTATCCAGTCACATCTTATCAGTCTTACTCCACTCCCACTTCCTGTTTGAAAAATGCAACAAATGCTGTTGCCTAGCGCACGCACACACACACGAACACAGGTTCACAACAACATTGTGACATAATGTACCAGCTAACGTCATGGTGTACCTCTTAGCCAATAGCAATGTCAGATTTAAATTCAGCTGCAGTGCAGGGTGTTTACCTGAACACGGTGCGACACTGAGTTTTAGGAATATTATTTACATTTGAAGTATGATACACTAAAGGCCCAAATTATTGACTGCATGCGTCTACAGCCCGATTAGACACTAGTTTATATAATGTATCAGCAAAAGAAGTAGATTTGGGGGTGACTTGCTCTTTAAAGTTGATAACCCTGGTCCAATGGTCTAACCCTTGTCCTCCAGGGCCACCGTTCTGGTGTGTCTGCTCCAGTAATTGGTTTCTTAGGGAAGCGAACTGAACCAGGTGTGTTGGAGCAGGAAAACAACCAAAACATGCTACACGGTGGCCCGGGAAGACCAGCGTTAGATTGCCCTGGCCTAACTGTTGTGTTAGTGGGTAAATCTACCGATAACACCTGTTGTGATCCTAGACTGGTTTAAACACAGCTAACTGATCTGTTTCCGGGTGACTTCAGACAACAGCCGCCGGTATTTGGCGCCATCGAGCTGGACAGCGGACATCGTCTGACCACACTGATCCGGTTAGATCGTTACTAAACTGAAAACCCATCAGCGACAGATCGGAGTCGTTTAAAACAAACAAAAACATGGATAAGTAGCCCCAGAGCAGCGACCCGGTCTAATGGACCATAACTGCTGAAACCAACACTCACCACACCTGAGAGCGCGTGGGGCTCGAGTAATAATAATAATAATAATAATGCACTGAGTTTATATAGCGCTTTTCTAGACACCCAAAGACGCTTTCACACACTCTCACATTCACACACTTGTAGCCACAGCCGCCCTGGGGAGGTCTGACAGAGGCGAGGCTGCCATTTGGCGCCGTCGGCCCCTCTGACCACCACTAACACAGGCAAGTTGGGTGAAGTGTCTTGCCCAAGGACACAACAGCAGGATACCCCTGGCGGGAGCTGGAATCGAACCCATGACCCTCCGATCACGAGGCAATCCGCTCTACCACCTGAGCTACTGCTTCCCCCGTAGTAGGCCTCGGTAGTTACCGCGCCGACACCGGTGAATGGAGAACGTGTACCGTGATGTATTAAACACTGTTGGCTATGAGCCATAAGCTCTCCTTTCCCTGCATTACCCCAATAACGGCATCGATGGACGCGTGTCCGATTCTTTCCTCAAAAGACCGGTTAGCACAGCCGGTCGAGCAGCACGCTGTAGAGGCGCGTGCACGAGCCAAACTCGGGGCTACCATGTTTGTTGCTACCTACCACGCGAAGCTACCTGTGGGTGCACGATGCTGATCCGCCGTGTTGATGATAGTCCAAATTAAGAGAAACGTTAGCGCGGGTAATCTCTTGGTTGACACCCGGGATACAAAATGGCGTCTGTATAACGTCGCGAGCGCTGCTGCTTCATTTTAGCATAAACGGGGCTTCTGAGTGACCTTCGCAGGGGCTCCTCCGGTTTCACCACCGCCCGGTGAGCGATGCTATGGGATTAGATTTGTGCCAATAGGATCAAGAAAAACACTTTGAAGATCAAATATTAAGACATTGCGAGAGAAAAAAATTGTTTCAAAAGAAAAACTTATGATCTGAATCAACTTCTTAAAATGAGTAACAAAGTATGTTTCCTTTTTCTGTTTGCCTCTATGTGTTTTTGTTATCAGTTTCCTTAGTTTCGTTCTCGCTGCACACAGCTTAGCTCTCACTACCAGATTTGCACTTAAACTTTCTGGCTTTCTCTTTTGCAATCCCTGAGTTTTTGGTTGCAATTCTGACACAACCCTTTCGGGTGGGTGGGACTTCTGAGAAGTCCTCTCCTATAGGACAGTGGTTTCTCTTGAGTGACTGTTCAGTGACCCGGAAGTGATGTAGCCTCCAAGACATTCTTTTCCCACCTCGGTCAACAACATGAATTTTGAGCCCCAAACACATTATTTCTGCTGTCTGTGGTGTCTACTGAGGATCTAAAGTGACAATTGATGATATATTTGATCTTTTCTTAGTTAATCTGTAAATTAAGCCACTTTTTAAGTTGGTTTTAACCAGACGTTAGCTCACTAGCTAGCTGCTAAGCAAGCATTGTGCTAGCCTAAGGACAATGGTCTATTGTTCCAGAGAGACGTATTAAAAATTCATCTTAACATATTCATTACTGGTTTCATGGAATTAATTATTGCAGTTTATGTTAATAAGTTTGCTAATTTTTCAGGAACCTGTGGAACATCAGAGACTTTGCAGCTACTGGAGCTAACCTGTGTACTGCTAACTTGCTACAGAGGAAGCAGCAGAAAGCTGAGCTAACAGGCTAGTTTGCAGGTAAATACTCTTTTAGTGGAACTGTAGGATTTTTATGGTATAACTCAGACAGAATCTACATGAGCTATTGTGGGAAGACATTTTAACTACATTTACATACAGATACATGTATTTTTTCTTCCATGTTACTTGGACGGGCTAAACAAGTTCATAGTTCTGCCTGCTCCTTTTTCAGTGAAACGAATGGATTATATGATGTAACTCTGACTGAATAATAATCTAAGTGAGCATGTTTGATAATACATTTCTTACTAGTATACAGATCTGACATTTGTTTGTCAGAACAGGACAAATCAGATTCAACCGCTCAGATTGGTCACTTCAAACAAGGAAAATCTCTGGCTCTCACAGACCTGTAACGTCTTCTTTAAGAAGCTTTTCTGTCCTCCAGTCGTTACTTGTATTAATGGCACCTGTTTGAACTCATTATAAGACACCTGTCCACAGCCTCAAACAGTCACACTCCAAACTCCACTATGGCCAAGACCAAAGAGCTTTCGAAGGACACCAGGAAAAGAATTGTAGACCTGCACCAGGCTGGGAAGAGTGAATCTACAATAGGCAAGCAGCTTGGTGTGAAAAAATCAACTATGGGAGCAATTATCAGAAAATGGAAGACATACAAGACCACTGATAATCTCCCTCGATCTGGGGCTCCACGCAAGCTCTCATCCCGTGGGGTCAAAATGATCATGAGAACGGTGAGCAAGAATCCCAGAACCACACGGGGGGACCTGGTGAATGACCTGCAGAGAGCTGGGACCACAGTAACAAAGGTCACCATCAGTAACACACTACAACGGCAGAGAATCAAATCCTGCAGTGCCAGACGTGTTCCGCTGCTGAAGCCAGTGCATGTCCAGGCCCGTCTGAAGTTTGCCAGAGAGCACATGGATGATACAGTAGAGGATTGGGAGAATGTCATGTGGTCAGATGAAACCAAAGAAGAACTTTTTGGTATAAACTCAACTCGTCGTGTTTGGAGGAAGAAGAATACTGAGTTGCATCCCAAGAACACCATACCTACTGTGAAGCATGGGGGTGGGAACATCATGCTTTGGGGCTGTTTTTCTGCTAAGAGGACAGGACGACTGATCCGTGTTAAGGAAATAATGAATGGGGCCATGTATCGTGAGATTCTGAGCCAAAACCTTCTTCCATCAGTGAGAGCTTTGAAGATGAAACGTGGCTGGGTCTTCCAACACGACAATGATCCCAAACACACTGCCCGGACAACAAAGGAGTGGCATTTGAAAGTCCTGTAGTGGCCTAGCCAGTCTCCAGACCTCAACCCCATAGAAAATCTGTGGAGGGAGTTGAAAGTCTGTGTTGCTCGGCGACAGCCCCAAAACATCACTGCTCTCGAGAAGATCTGCATGGAGGAATGGGCCAAAATACCAGCTACTGTGTGTGCAAACCTGGTAAAGACCTATAGTAATCGTTTGATCTCTGTTATTGCCAACAAAGGTTATGTTACAAAGTATTGAGTTGAATTTTTGTTATTGACCAAATACTTATTTTCCACCCTGATTTACAAATAAAATTTTAAAAAATCCTGCCATGTGAATTCATGGATTTTTTTTCACATTCTGTCTCTCACAGTTGAAGTGTTCCTATGTTGTAAATTACTGACCTCTGTCATCATTTTAAGTGGGAGAACTTGCACAATCGGTGGCTGACTAAATACTTTTTTGCCCCACTGTAATACATATATATATATATATATATATATATATATATATATATATATATATATATATATATATATATATATATATATATATATACATAATGTCTAGATGGATAGTTTATCCAGCTTATTTTGAAATTCAAATAGTTTCTTTTTCTTCAGGGGATAACTTATCTGGACAAATAGATGACAACTGTGTTTTTTTAGAAATCACATTTTCTTCTTCATAATGTTTGCATTTTGCTAGCTCACTACAGTATTTTCTAAAAAAAATTTCCAGCTTTAAACTTTAGAAGTTCCCATTTACTCCCATATACTTTTTCAGCCTGGGCCTCATTCCAAAAAGCTTGTATTAGTTCCTTAACCTTGGCTTTTACTATGCCATGACACAAGATGGAGCTGTTGAGTTTCCAGTATGCACTATGTTGGTGTGTGGTGGAAGAAGGAAGTACAGAAATGTTCATTTGGATGGCCTTGTGGTCAGTCAAATGAGTCGAGAGAATGTCAACCTTGACATATTCATCGAGAATATTTGAAATTAACCAAAAATCTATTCTTGATTGTCTGGTTCTTGTTTATTACCCCAGGTAAAAATTCTGTCATGTGGGTATTTTTTCCTCCAAATATCTATTAGATCAAATCTTTGCATTATTGATTTTAGGTGTATATTAGCATTAGATTGAGGACCTGGTGGCCACCTATCCATGGTGTTGTCCAAAGTGACATTAAAATCATCTCCTATAACTAGATAAGCATGAGGGAATTTAGCCAACCAATAACAAATTGTCTTTTCCATGATTGTAAGCAAATTGTTATTCTCACATGTCGAGTTTAATCCATATATGTTAATTAGAATGAAGTTGTAAGTATATATTTCCAGAATCTGACATATATAGTGACCATTATCATCACAGTCAGTATGTATTATTTTATCAGTAAAAGTGTTTAAGAGTACAAACTCCAGCAGACCTTTGTGTAGCATGTGAGAAAAAGGTCTCATTTCCCCACTGAGATTTCCAAAAGCAGACATCATCATCACCTGTATGAGTTTCCTGAACAAAACAAAAATCAGTTTTGCATTGTTTCCCAAACACAAATAAAGCTTTTCGTTTCAAGTTATCCCTTAGACCCCTGGCGTTGAGAGAAACTATGGATAACAACAAATCTGTGATATTAAGATGAACTTTAACTTGTCGATCACACAGTTCTTACCCTGCGAGCTAAATGAAGGGTTGATACGAGAACAGCATCAAAATAAGGTATAAGAACATGTAAATACAACATAAATGCACGGCAAATGAGCCAACAGTCACTTGCAGAACTTAAGGCAAATTGTCTGGGGGAACATGGTGCAAGTGTGGAGTTGCTCCTCAACTCAGGCTGGAGGAAAAATCTTTTTCTCAATAAAAGCACAGCCTCCTACAAAGTATGCGATTTTCCCCGCCTTGCGTGCTTCACTCACAAGCGGCCAGAGATTCAGCCTTGCTTCTCTATCAGCTTTGCAGGGATCTTCCGCAAAGCGTAGACCATTCCCTCGAAGGTAGGTTGAGTTTTCGCTGCAGCCCACACCGCAGCTCTTTGCACCCGTAAGGAGAACTGTATGATGATGCCTCTGGTGGCGCTCGGTTTCTTCACCCCGACCCGGTGGACTGTGTCGATAACATCTGGGAGTTGTTCAGCATCTGATGGCAGCAGCTCCTGGCAGATACGGGTCACGTCTTTCCACACATCTTTGTCTTCCACCCTCTCAGACACTCCGTGTAACTTTAAATTCCAGTGCCTCGAATATCTATTTCAGTTATGCGCGATTCAAGCGTGAGAAGCTGCTTCTTTTCTTCTGTAACAGTGACTTCGAGTTGAGAGACCTTACCCTTTACCTCAATCACTTGCTTGCAGAGGACATCCAAATCTCCCCTCAGGCTCGAGATTTGAGCTGTATTATCCTTAACCACAGTCTTCAGTTCATCCGATCTGGCGTTGATCAACATTGATAAAGAGGTGACAGTATCGTTGTTTGCCATTTCAGATTTACCTTTCTTACTGGGCAGTTTCTCTGGGGTAATGGGGAGAGGCGGAGATTCCACTGCATTCATTACAGAAAATTTTGGGGCGACATCGACGGCAGAATAGTCATGGCAGTTGTCGATAAGAGCGTTGGAAGCACCTGCAACCGCCTGTTCCTCCAGCTTCTTCATCACACTTTTTCTCTTCCCGCTAGAGTTTGCCATAACTTGAAAAAGAAGAGTTTGCTAATTTAGCCAAATAAGGTAAAAGGCTCAGTTCTGAGTCACAATAGGAAGTTTCAAGCCGTATTATAACATATATTTGCAAAATAAAGTTCAGTTTGATAGCTGCCCTCGAAACAACGCGTTCGTTCACAGCGCCATCTTGGCTCCCCCTCGTCTCTAGTAGAAGTGGGGTCTCCAGCTCTGCAGCTGTACCTTTGCCTTCTGCCCGCCGAAAATGGTGTATGATTGGTCAGTCCTCGTGCACATGTGCAGATTATCGTTCTCTTTCTTTACTCCTGGAAGAACGGTTCAGAGTGCAAATGGTTTGTTGCTAATCTGTAGGGAATAACTACAAGAAAGTTCTACAGAAAGTAGCAAAGAATCCTGAGAAATGTCGTTAGGTTTGTCGCTAGGCGCTTTTTGGAAAAAAAGTCGTTGAGGGGGGTCAAAGAGTCTTTAGGAACAACGACAAAGTCGCTGAGTTGGCAACACTGGACTCTCCAGTGTTCCACAAAAGCTACTGTGTTGTCCTCAATGTTAAAAGTTTTTTTGAGGGATAAACAGCATTCAAAATTTTTATTTCTTTAACTTTTGGTTGTAAAGGGAGTTTAAACGGACTTTACGGAGTTTTGAATTTTTATGCTCGCGATTGCCCCCTCAGGCCAAAAGTGTAACGGCAGCTCCAATAGTAGGCTCGTAAGTGCAAACTCCTTAACGAAAACAAATATAACAGCTGAGACAGTCAGCTCTGTGTTTGTGTGTGTGTGTGGCCCGGAGGACAGAGGACAGGAGAAGGCACAGCTAATTAATTAATTTGGTTCTGTACCTTTCTCTTCAGCACAGCCGAAAATGTTTAAGATGGGTCAGTCCTCCTGCATGCTCTTGAAAAATTGTTCCAAAAGGAAAGTTGAACCCACAACTTTTTAATCTGTGAATTCAATGCCGTTCGGTGAGTCTCAAATAAAAATTTGGGCATCTTACTGTAAAAAAATATACCATTAATGTAAAAAAGAAACTCTAAATAACCTATGTTCACATCTAGAATCGAACCCGGGTCTTCTGCACAAAAGTTTGACATCTTACTAGGCGAGCTAACACACCAGTGACATCACTCGTATCTGTACCATTTAAGAACGGTTCGGAGGGCTATGCCTGAGCGTGAACACGCATGAAGCAGCCTGCTCGACCCGAGCAGCTCTCTTTTTCTGTGATTTTACAGAAAAATAGGCAATCGCAGTAAAAATGCCTGGGCTCATTTTACAGCACCAGGGCATTGCAGGAGAATGTATGAAGAAGAAATTTATTATTTCTATACATGTTTTGGCTGTCAAACTTCCATAATGCCCCTTTAAGCTATTGTGTTCTTAGTTTTTCGATCAATTTCTTTTCAAACTTGTAAACTATGTTTTTCCTGTAAATTTTACAAGGGAATTGATTTCCTGTTAAACATAGTCTGATAAACTGGTTTGTACATTTTTTGTCAATAAGAAATATAACCCTGTATAGAAATGATGCCTTTCTGTTGATTTATGTGTTGGTGTTCCATAATATTCCTGGTTTGGAAAAATAAACTCTTTGGGTAATGCTCTTAGCAATCTGGTCAAATCGGGTTCAGGAGGATTGAAGTTATATCTTAAACAGAAGTCTTTATAGCTGTTATAATCAGACTTTCAGGCCAATTTAAAACGCTTCTAAAAGATGGATGACACAACACTCTGGGCAAATGTGGCTGATCCCAAAAAGGACGAGCCGAACAATCAAACCTCTTCATTAATTTCGATATTGTATAGCAATAATACAGTTTATCCTACTACTACTTCTTATTAGTCAAAATTGCAAATTACGACAACTATGATGTTACTAGTAGAACTTATAATCTTGTAGCATCTTAGTTCAAATTTAAATATTCTACCTAAAACTGTCAGTGTTGTGCCCCCTTCAGGTAAAAACTTTGCACTGCATTTAATTAAAATCTGCCATTTCTATTGGGTAAGAGGTACACTATGATGTTAGTTGGTATATTATGATGTCACAATGTTGTTGTGAACCTGTGTGTGTATTTGTCTGCTAGGCAACAGCATTTGTTGCATTTTTCAAAAAGGAAGTGGGAGTGGAGTAAGAGTCTGGTAGGGGGTGACTTGCTCTTTAAGAAAACAATCTTTTAAATAGCGCCTCTGTGGGGAAAAATGTAGGTTCACTTTTAGAAATGTTATTAATCAACACTCTAGGGTAAAAGTTTTCCCTTCTAAAGCTACACCTTGTCTTTCTATTTATTTTCTTATTCATTCCCATCAGATCCTCTTAAATTTACCTTGAAAGTCAGAGTGTGGCAGTGTGAGGGTCCTGTCACAGTGTCCCGATGGATCATGCGCCCTGGCTACGTGGCCAAAGGGATGTCCCTTTGGCTGACTGGTAAGCGCGCGTGACTCACCCGGGAGTCTGGGGATCGAATTCCGCCCGGCCCCTCGTTTCTCCACCTTGCCACATTAGCAACGATCAGCGCATCGCATTTAATGCATTTATTTGTGACCCAACAAGTGGCAGTCCCTAGATGAATAAATTAATCAAGCAAAGCTTCGGCTCGCAAGCCCTGTGCAACTAACTGCGTGAGGAACAATCGGTCGTATCCACTTACGTTATCACTCACTAAGGATAGATTGATTATATCTAGAACAGGGTATCTGTAGGTTTAAGGGAGCTAAATTTAAGACTTTATAAGACCTTTTTTAAGGCCACTTTGACCAAATTTAAGCAATTTTTTTAAATTTAATTTAAGCTGTAATTTCCAGCTATTTCCTGGAACCGGTGCTAACCACGTCGCAAACATGGGATTAGCCATCCAGCTACCATTAAACTTGCACTTCCCCAAGGCGCAAGCTCCCGCTAGCTTAACCAGCTAATGTGCTCATCTAAAAATAGCCCCCTTTCACAACCAACTGAATGTGTACGGTTCCGCTTGCACCAATATCATACACAAAAAATGCTGAACACTAACTAGAAATTCATGAAAATTTTATAGAAATAAAAGAATCTTGTTTATTGGGCCTTTGGTTATTTAAGACCTTCGGAAACTATCTAAGGATTGTCATTTTTAAGGCCTTAAATTTGGAAAAGCTAATTTAAGACTTTTTAAGGACCCGCGGATACCCTGTAGAATGGGGGCAGTAACCAAAGGAAATGCATCTTTAAATAATTTGGTTGGGACTGGATCTAAAATGCAAGTTGAGGGTTTAGATGAAGCTAATATTTTTGATAACTCTGAAAGCTCAACTGGATCAAAACGGTTCGAACACAGATGAGGTTCTACAGTTACCTCAGATGCTGCCTCACTTACTGAGGAAGAAGAGATCGCATTAGGGAGGATGCTAATAATTTTGTTTCTAATAGAATTAATTTTACTTGTGAAAAATCTCATAAAGTTGTTGCTGCTGAGGGCTAAGAGAATAGATGGTTCAGACTACCATCATCCATCCACCAATCCATTTATCCACCCACCCATCATCCATCATCAGGAGTAGTCAAGCCAGGATTTAATGAAGGCGTGGATCCCGGATTCTACAAGACGGTTACTCAGGACAGGTTTGAATATTTGCCTATAGTAGTAGAACCAGGACTTATCCCAATGATCTACTTGTGTCTACGAAAGCTCAGAGCAGACAAACCTACCAGAGGATACAGGAGCTAATCGCTGTACTACACCTGATGGGCCACTCCTTTAATAGGACCAGATGAGGGGCGGAGCTTAGCCAATGTTAGCATCATTTACCTCCTCCTGGGTCCCATAAAGAGCTAGTTCAGAAGCTACCTGGTGAAGAGGAGCAGGTCAAGTTCAGGTACAAAAGGTGGAAGAGCCATGGAGCCATTTTAGTCCAAACCAGAAACAAGTTTTTATTTTCCTCTTACTTTTTACCTAATGGGTAAGAATCTGGAGACTAACATGCTGCTTCTTGTTAGCTGAAGCTTAGCGTTTATCAAGCCCAGTCTGCTTGTTTCTGGATCTTCTGGCCTTCTCTTGGAAAGCTCTAGAGTTTGTCTTGTTCAGGAGAAGCTGAGGTCGGTGAACCCAGCCACTGGCAGCAACACCGGGCTCCTCTTCTCCAGCTTCAGGCCGTGGGGTTTGGTGGGTGCAGCAAGGCGGCTGGGGTGCAGCAGGCTGAAGAAGAGGAAGCGTTCACCCATCTTGGTGGGATTGGTTAGCATGTCGTAGCTGTTGATCAGCTGCTTCCTGGTTGATGGATCATGGCAGTTTCTCAGTAGAACCTGCAGAGAACCACAAGAGTTTCAGCACCTAGAGCAGCAGGGCTCTCCAACCTGTTTTGGCCCATGAGCTACTTTTACACAACGAAAGTACAGAAAGTCTAGCACCATATGATTTATTCACATTGATCCAGAACATGCTTACTAGAAAATCAACCTAAACAAAACCTTTTGTTTATTAACTAATCAGACACTTTTAGGTTATGAAACATACACTGCTGCTAACCACTTAACACTCTCCCTCTCCTGATAATATTTTACTTTCTTTGACATTGAATGTGCTACTGCTAGTTTACCCGTTTAGTTATAGATTCACTAGGATAAATACAATTAAGTTTATCTCTCACCAAATAGAATATTTACCAAGAAATCACAATGTAACCATAGAAACACTACTTGGTGTGTGTGTGTGTCCCTGTGTGTGTGTGTCCGTGTATCCGTGTGTGTGTCCGTGTGCGCGCGCGCACTCTGTCTTCTCCATCCCCAGTGAGTCATGGTGGATGGCTGCTTATACTGAGCCAGGATCCTCTGGAGGTTTCTTCCTGTTAAAAGGGAGTTTTCCTCTCCACCGTCGCTGCATGCTTGCTTAGTATGAGGATTGCTGTAAAGACTCTGACACTAGTCAGTGACTCGATGCAACCTGCTGGGTTCCTTATATAGGAAACTTGTCACTGAATGACCTGACCTGTATTGGAATGTTTACTGTGTGAAGGTCCTTGAGACGACTCTGGTCCTGATTTGGGGCTTTAGAAATGAACTGAACTGAATGTTTTCTTTCTTTCTTATAACATACAACTGTTAGCTAGCAGGCTAGCACAGAGCTAACACGTCTTAACCTGGACAGAGAAGGCTGACAAACGCAGTTTCTTACTCTGCTGCACCTGAGCTGACCGCGCCGGTACTACGAGTGTTACGAGTGCAGATAAAAGTTAGCCTGCTGGCCATGACGCCACATGCCTCCGTGTCACGTGAACAGAAAGATGAGAAGGTAACATCCCCATCTGCAACCATGTCCTGAATGTCTGCAAGTGTTATGAAGCCTTCTGACAAGCAGCATGTGAAGGTTCCAGAAACATCTGCTGATGATGGAGCAGCACAAGCAGAGGAACCTGAAGGTCACTGATGTGAGAAGACAAGGCCAACATGGAGGTTCAATGGTCCTGGTGTACACAAGGGCTGGACCCAGACTCACCTGCATGCGTGTGTCGATGCCCATGTTCTTCAGGAACAACCCCTGAGTGACAGGTCCCAAACAGGCCACACCCCCTCCAGCCATCCTCCGCAGGAAACTGAAGTCCACGTCAGCAGTGAGGTCAGCAGAACCAGGAGACAACAGGACATCGTGAAGCTGATGATCCTTGAAACCCTGACCAACAAACCCAGAGTGAAAAAAGGGAAAATAGGTGATCTTTTTCCTGCTGCAGATGGAAGTCACTTCCTGTTGGGCTGAGGGTTCGCCTCCTTTCTAAAGAGAACATCTCAGATGTTCCACACCACTATTCTGATGCTTTACTGGCTTCGTGTCCAAAGCTTGGTTTTTAAAGCCTAAACTGAAAGCTGTGGGTGTGTTAAAAGGAGGAGTGGCACATCCATCCTCCACCAGGAGACCGCCAGATCCTGATCTGGGTTCAGAACCAGAAGGGTTTACTGGCATGTGTGAGCAGGTTCTTATAGCTGTGCACTAAATCACATAATAAAGCATGAAAAAATAGAGTTATGTGGAGCAAGAAGAATTAGGCTAACTGAGATAAACAAGACAGTGTGGGTGCTGGTCAGCTGCAAAGCCACACTGGGTCACTAACAAGATAAGAGACTAGAGTGAGCCACCCTAGGACCGTGTCCAGGGTCAGACGGGTCTGCTGTGATCCGACCTGCACGCCTCCTGCAGGTGTACAGGTCCTGTGTGGAGGGGAGTTAGCAACCAGTGACCTTCTCAGCAGAGCGTACAACATGCTGCAGTCTCGTCTGGTCCCTGAAGGTAGCTCCAGCGTACCGCACAGTGATGAAGGAGGTGAGGATGACTCAATGACTGCGGTGTAGAACCGCCTCGTCAACTGCTGTAAGTTTTTCCCAAAATCCTTCAAATTTTCATTTTCAATCAATCAATCAAAGCTTTATTTATAAAGCTCCTCCTTTTGATTTCTAGTTTCAACTCCCAGAATGCCGATTGGAAGAAGTTTCTGCGTCCCATCTCCAAGAAAAAACACCTTTCAGAGCTGATCATCTCTGTCGGTCTGACCCTGCAGCCCGTAGAGACGCTAGAGCAGCATCGCACCACCCCACCCCACACTACACAGGCGTCTGCCGAACTTTACCCCGTGATGAAAACTTTAACTCCTGCAGCGAAAAACAGGGCGTGGAGGAAGCTCGCTAAAATGCATCGACACGGCGGATCTGATACACAAACTGTGTAAGGTGAATTTGTCTCACTGCAGAATTAAAAACACACGGAGCACCAACAGCCTCTCCCGCTGAGGTCACATCCCATCCTGGGGTCTCTTATGGAGTGTGCATGTTCTCTCTGTGCATGCGTGGGTTCTCTCCGGGTACTCGGGCTTCCTCCCACATGACTGTCAGGGTTTGGTTTTGGTGTCTGGTTGAGTTAGGGTTAGAAGATCAGGTTGTGTCTCTAAGTTGTCCCGTGTGTCCGGGTCTACCCCACCTTTTTGCCCACAGAATGCTGGAGATGAGCACCAGCCTCCTGCAACCCCTTCTGCACAAGTGGTTACAGACAATGGATGGATGGACATTATTATTATTATTTATTTATTAAAATTTTTATATGATTATTTTTTATTGTTATTATTACATTATTATTATTATATTATTATTTATTAATATAATTGATTGTTGCTATTATTTTATAATTATCTTTTATTATTATTATTATTATAGTTATTATTATTACATTATTTTATTATTATTATTATTATTGTTATTATCATTATTATTATTATCGTTATTATAATAATTATTTATAATAATATCAACTATTATTGTTATTATTATATTATTTTTTATTATAAATATTTTTATTGTTATTTTTATTGTTATCATTATTCTAATATTATTGTTTTTATTATTATTATTATATAATAATATTATTATTTAATTGTTATTATTTATTGTTATTATATACCTAGTTTGAAGTCTGTTTCATTTGGAAACGTTGCCTGAGAGTGCAGTCATTCAGCCCGGTTACCATGGCAACACGGCGTGTATGGTCAGGAAGCGGAAGAGGTTCTAGGGGTTTTGTAGTTGTGGATCAGATGTGAGCGGTTTGTCGCTCCACAAAAGGTCCCAATCACAGCACAGCTTCAGAAGCATCTCCTTCAGGGAAACCAGAGCCCTCTTGGAGGACACGCTCTGCCAAGACCTCCAACAACACAGACCAGCCATGCTGCAGTGCCAGACTCCTGTGGGCCACAGGTGTCTTTTACCGGTTTCAGCACCAGCTTATCTACCGGAACAAATGTTTAACGGCTATAGGAACATGTGTGGACGACTGAGACCTTCAGTGTTCTCCCGTTCTATCACTAGATGCTGTTCCTACGCATGGTCTGAGGTTTGCTTGTGT